>NW_027526460.1:125871432-125999433 GCF_048455015.1 Haemaphysalis longicornis
CCCAGGCCCAGACCTGGTGAAAGACCCCGCGCCATCGAGGACTACCCCGCACCTCCACCACAATTTGTCACGTAGGATGGGACACAACGGTAAAGAAAGAACTTTTATTTAGGGCGAACTTGTGCCCGAACAAGACGAGAGGAAACGAGCAAAGGTCCTTGCGTCTCGTTCGATCTCCGAGAACGACTGCCTGCGTTCGTGGCGTGATCTCTTGCGTGATCTCCCCCTCGCAGTGCACGTGCGCTCGCGCCTCCGTTGGCGAACACAGACAAGCTCGCGCTCCCGGTGCCGAGTTTGCGCTGCCGGTTGCAGCCGGTTCTTGCGCGTGCAACGCGGCCCACTTTGCGACATCTCCGAAAGCATGCGGCGGTCACGTACCACGAGACACAAGGGATGGACAGACCCATGGCTTTAGGAGCTTCGCCCCTAAAATGAAGTGAAAGAAACAGAAACAACGACCTGGAAAAAGAGGATGGATGCGAAGAAGTCCTTAGATATCTACAGAATCGGGAAGCAGGAGATCACAAGGGAAAAATGCATTGCTTTTTGAAGCCCGAGCGGGTTGCTTGCGGACAAAAACGCTTATCCGCGAGCCGGTACAGGAAGAACTATGCGCAGGCTGCGGAAATGAGCCAGAAACCATGCGACATATTGTAACGGAGTGCAAAAGTATCCGTCCAGTCCTCAGTGATGGAGCCATCCAGCTTCCGGAAGCCCTTGGCTTTAAGGTTAGCGGAAAAGTGAATTGGAAAGCGAAAGAGGTTAGTAAAAGAAGGTTAGAATGTTGGTTAGAAAAGAGCAGAGAACAATCTGGGAAGACATGTGAACATAAGTCAGGCTAGCACAAAGATGCCATAAAAGGTGTTTTTCTTTTTTTTTTCTTTTTTTTTGGCGAGGTGATTGTACAGTGGCGTTACGACTAAAGTCGCTGTGCAACGCCACCCTGTCACAAAAAGGAAGCCACTAAGCATCATCATCATCATCGTCGTCGTCGAAGGAGAATGCTACTTTAAAGCAACGGCTGGGGTTCAAAACTTGTACCCACCCGATACAAAGGGGATAATCATCATCATCATCATCGTCGTTGTCGTCGTCATCACAATCGAATGCATCGTTCAGCACGTGGGAGCGCTGTTTATGCGGCATTTCGCGGCATATCAACACTCAACAATGCAGTTTTTTTGGTCTTGGCGCGACTGTATTTGCGAGTTTATTTGCGGCATTTCTTCTCAGCTCCTGCCGAAGATGCTGACGCAGGAGGCTTGTAATGGATGTGTTTTTTTTTTCATCGGAACGAGCGATGAACTCGACACCTTCGAGGCGCAGGCCTCCGCCCTTGCAGGTCGACCCTCCTCACCCCGATCTCCATTGGTGCAAAAAGGGACCCACACCACCACCGTTTCCTTGCGCCCTCCCGCGTAGCGGAAGCCAACATATAACGGTAATATAGATTTTATGCCAGGAGGCATACAATCGCATTTAGAAAAAGAGCAGCTTATCATTGTTGGCTGATTCTAGAGCGAACGTACACAACCGCCGAGTACTCCACGTACGGCACCAAATGTGCAGCCCTGTATTTCAACAGAAATGCGAATTGGCGGAGTTAATATGCTAATTGATCGCTACAAACGTAGATAAAGAGAATTAGTCGAGCATAATTTAGAAAAAAACAAAAATACTGAAATCAGAAAAATAAGAAAAAATTAGAAGTGGTGTTAACAAATTCAGAAATATAAATCTTATACAGCTCCTCCACAAAACAAACACAAAAATAAAGGAGCAGCGAAAATAATCACTACATCGTTAATAAAAAGAGTCACGTGGGCAGACGAACCTTGTAACGCCCTGCATTTGCACAGAAAGGCATAATTGTCGGAGTTAACTGATTAATTGTTATAATAGCGCGAACATAGGTAATTGATCTAACTGAATCTTAAAAATAAAAAAAAAATACAGAACACAGAAAAAAATTACGAAGGTGAACTTACGAATTCAAAAAACCTTGACAAAAATTAACGACGGAAACACAAAAAAAATCATGAAAACTTACCAAAGTGTAACGCCCTGCATTTGCGCAAAAATGTATAATTGGCGAAGTTAGCACAATTAATCAGTGGTTTAATAGCGTGCATGCAGATGATCAGTCGTACCAAACTCTAAAAGAACTAAAAATATAAAATGAAATATAAAAGCTAGCTTACAAAAAAAGCGCATTTATACACCTCCTCCAAAAAAGGAAGACTAAAATAAAAAAGCGCTCAAAATAACTACGGCAACATGTATAAAAATGTCGTGAAAACGACTAACCATCTAAACCCTTCCGTTGCATAGAAGTGCGTAATTGGCACGCTAAGAAGTTTAATATCTTTAAAGTAGCGTAAATGAAGCTAATTAATTCAAAAGAACTTAAAAAAGAACTTAAAAGCAGAAAAGACAACAAAAATAAAAAATAACAAACTCTAAAGTGATCTCAAAAATAAAAAAAATAGTGGAGTTAGCCCATTCAATTGTTCAATTTATATGAAACCACTAATCTAGCTGGGCCTTCTGCGTGCACTGTATACAAGCAAAAAAGCATTCTCAGTTGCAAACACATACAAAGTAAGTCGCACATTACGCGATAATTATGCAGCTTCATACGCTACGATGTATCGTGTAGTTTTTACAGACCATGATTAGCTTTTCTTAACTGCTCCGCATATGCGCTATATTAGTTCACAAAGCGCTTACTAAAACCTCGCAAAAACTCGCCGACACCGTATCGCAATGTACGGTCGTACGGTGGTGTCTGAATGTACCATGGTTGGTTTGTGTCGGACTTGCACACTTACAATTTTCCAAGCCTGCCTTAAAAGCCGCGGCAAAAAATCTATCGTGACGTGCATACCAATCAGAAACAATCTTAATATTGTATTTATGCGACACAAGTTGCCACTCATGTAAATAATTCGTTGGGTGGGAACGTGAGTGGTTTTTCAGGGGCACTGCATGTAATGCCTCTATGTAATGCCTCTCAGGGCCTTTAGGGTACTAACATAAATAAATAAATAAATAAATAAATAAATAAATTACGCGAAACCGCAGTTGAGAGCGCCAGAATCGACTGTGCTTCGTTCGGGTGATTGCGGCTTAAAGGGACACTGAAGTGAATTTGTCAAGCTCCCGTTTTTGCTTGCACTGCGTAGACTGGCTCAAATTAGCACACTTTTCATGGTTTATCCGGTTGACAAATCGGTAATTATTTTACAAAGCGCGAAAGAAGAAAAACTACCATGCGCGGTTTGCGGCGGCCGCACCAACTAAGGCTGTGACGTTGGGAGGAGGGGCGCCGTGATTGGACGATGCCCAAGGTTAGCAATCAAACAAGTTTCGGTTTCGGTTTCGGTTCTGTTAAACATAACCAATGGCGTTGTTGGATGGGCATTCTCAATACCTCAGTAATCATCGTACCGCGCTTCTGCCATGTTGTCGGCTGTGAAATGCACAATATAAGCCTCCCACCCAGGACGGCTTGTAGTCGTAGCATTCACTAGCCGAGACCTACGCAGTGCATGAACGCCCTACGCGTACCCGCAGACGCCCAAATGTCATGCGCTTTTCCCCCATATTTGGAGCTTGCCTCCCTCATGCCTGTATCGTAAAAAGCGTGTTCGCACCAGGCCAAGGGTCTGTTCATTCTGGCCTGTGCCCACTGCCTGCAAGCAGTCGGTGCTTATGGCAACAGCACGCCAACGAGAACTCGCTAGCGCGCCAGTGCCAGCCTGCGCGCGTTTTGTGAACTAGTTCGTGTAGCCATGAACGTTGGAGCCCAAAAAAAAGGTGAACTCAATATAGAAAACATCGGCGGAAAACAAAAAAGTTAAAAAAAAAAAGCACGTACCAGCGGGGATTCGAACTCGTGACTTGCGAAACATTTGCGGTGACTTACCTAACGCCCCAGACCACTGAGTCACGGAGCGGGACGCGGAGGCCTTGCTAATATACGCCTCGAGCTTCGCGATCGCTGCGCCGCCTGCCGCCGCTCCACCGCGGCGTTGACGGGATTTGCGCTGCGTGGCTGATAGGGCCGCGTGCAGTGTTTAGGTTCTGTTTCGCTTCTTTTCGCCTTTCCGCGCCCTGAAAAAAACTTGTTATGGTGACGTCTATAGGCAAAGAGTACGTTTAGGTCACTTAAAAAGCAGGTGTGTCTTCGTATAGTACGCGATCGCCTGCAAGAGCTACCCGGAGACGCGGTGGACGCGGTGCTGCGCGCTTCGTCGGCGCTCTTCCGGGCGTCGGCGACGGTAGCAACATATCACCCCTGTCACCTCCAAAACATCAGGCACAAATGAATTCTACTGTCGCCTCGTTTAGACCTGATACTGGCACAATGAGAGGTTGGCTTCATTTTGCAGCGTGGACAACGAATGCGGCTTCGTTTCGAATATATACGTCGCAGAAAAATGTGTTTCGGGGATGTGATTACCCAATCCCGGACAATAACTTATGCCTTTTATAAGCATATTCCAAGCCTAGTATATATATAAGTATATAGTATAAGTATATTCCAAGCCTAGCTGTGCGTCGTTAAATATGTGCCCACACACCAAGGCAAGTTAATGAAACCACAGAAAAATAAATGCTGTGCAAGTGCGGAATTAAGAAACATAATTCTGTAACGGAAATAAAAAAAAAAACAGTGCAGCTTCTGACATGCTAAAGACGTTCGTCGAAACTTAAGCCAGGTAGGGTTCACTAGACCAACTATACGCGAAATGCACTGCTATTTCGCGAGACATTGGTAGGGGGGGGGGGGGGGAGGAGGACGCTGTGTGCAAATGCGGAGCGGAATCAAGCAATGAACGTTTTAGTAATCACACACACACAAATCTTGCGCTCACTTTCCTTTTGTTTTTCTACTTCAACGAACAGCTGATCATACGGCGGCCGCATTTTTGGAAGTATACAGGGTAGGCTGTTCAACAAGCGATGAAAGGTACACGTCGTAGGAAAAGAGTGGTATGTGATAAGGCCCCTTGATTTCAGTTTGCGCTTTATTCTGCTGGCTCCCTGTGCCATATGGCGATATTTCGAAAAAGCATTAGTCGCGGACGCGGATTATATTCTAAGCCCGTCACCGCGCTGCTCGCAGAGGAGCAGATGAATGTTTGCGGGCGCTCACCTCACGACAAGACGACTTTGTCGTGTGCTGATCCCAGAGTATAATTATGCATTGTTTATTGTACTTTTGTTGAATTTTCCCGAAATTAACACAGACAACCTTGTAAATGGGGGTGATCAACATCTGAGGTATAATATTGGCAAACGCAACTGGCGTACTGTCAGGTATGAGTGCCCCGCTGATTATGTAAGCCCACAGAACCAATTTAAATCGTTGTGTATAGCCGTAGCATGAACAGCTCAGGAACCAGTGGTTACGGAGACACTGCTAGTAAATTCAGGTCAGAGTAACTACCATCGGCTCCATCACACGCCGGTTCCGCGCCGCTGGCCTGTGACACATACCTGGCGCTTATACAGACCGAATATACCACACTAAGATCACGTCAGAAACATTTACACTCTCGTAAACACGCCTCATTTTCGAACAGAGTGACTGCTTCATATTAACATGGATTTCAAACACCCGCACACGGTAAATCTCAGTCGTGGACGTGCCGCAAAAGCAGCGGCGGCCCTTGGGAGCCCGACGCCGACTCCCGCGCCTGCTTTCGAAACGGGCCGCTAGGGGGATTTCAGTGGCGCCCCTACAGGCCGCGCTCGAGGCGTATAGGGTATATATTGTATAACCCGTTTACACTTTTATTTAGTTTTGGCATTTCAAGCAGCTTAGGTGATTATTTGTTGTAATGCGATCGTGCAGTAAGCGTCGCCCGAGTTTCCACAGTAGCTCACGTCTAGCAATTGCATTTCGTAGACGGAAAAGCGTTCGCAGATGCGTAGTCGTGCTGCTGACCGCTGTGCTTGTTCGCCCAGCGCAAAAAAGTGCTTCCCGCGCCCTAGTTTTACGCTGTACGGTAAAAATATCAGTTGATTTTATTTCCTTAGTACCTATATTGACTTCGCTGACTCTTCTCCCGCCTTCAAGAGGCCTTATATTTTCCTACTGGCGTACCAGTCAGCGAAGCGTCGCATGTGCGCTTGTGTGAAGCGACCTTGACTTGGAGCTAGATACAGTGTACAAACAAACCAAGTAAAGAAAGGCACATTCTTCCATTCACAAACGTGTCCTGGCTTCGTTTCAACTAAGCGAACGAATTGCGACCAAGCAACTTTTTTTTTTAACCTCTTTGATTGCGACGACCCGCCGGCGGCCGGCGGACGAAACGCTGGGCCGACTGACTCTGTCGGCTGGGGAGCCGTGCAGTAGCGCAGCCGTGGCGCAGCCGTGGCGCAGCCAATTGCCAGCTCATCCCCTCCTGACGTCACACGAAAACGCCACAGAAAATGGGCGAGCGTAAAGAGAGGAGGACAGCATTTTCGAATTAGTTTTTCTACTAAATAAAATCGCGTAAACGCGCCTAGAGTGGTCGAAACATGGCCTGGGGACTCCGGACTACAATTTGCGCTAGTAATCCCGCAATGTTTACATATCACTTCAGTGTCCCTTTAATCTTTGTACTTCGGCGCCTCATATTGTTATGTTAACCACAAGGGAGTTAATTGTTATTGTCTTGTACCTGTCATTTTAAAGCTGGCTGCTCGGCTCGATTTGACTGCAGGATGCGATAACGCGTCTTTTCTGGCTTGCGCGAAGCGTCAGCGAATATTTGATTCATAGATGGCGAGCGCCGCGGTGCGGCGAAAGACGAGGCCACGCCCCATTTTCAACTTACGCTCTTTCCGGACGATTGGGACGGCCGGAGCAAAACGCGCGCGGGGTGATCTCGGAGGCCATGAGTGCGGAGCCTTGTTTACCGTCAGTACTTCTAGATGGCGCCACCACACTGCTCAGCACCGCTGTCCGCGTTTGCTTTGTTTTTGACCGTATTTGCTTGTTTTTGTTACGGTAGGTAGTAATCGTTTCGTGGAACTCCGGGTATTTTCGATTAATAGGGTCACGTAAGCCAATGTCGCTTGCGCCAATCGGCCAGTGTCGTGTGAGACAACCACAAAGCGCCGCACTGCTGTGCAGCTATACAAGCAAAGTGCGCGCAGCACCAGCAGCAGTACGCACTGGTACTGCTATGTTTACGTGTACTTTCGTAACTTTCGTTGCTTATCCCACAAATGTTGCTGATATAAAATGAATATACATTACACCTTAGCGAAAACAGCTCGTTCTGCAAGCTTATAAGCCCTACCTAACTTGCGTTTGCTTTTGCCGGCCTCAGCCAATCGCACGGCTGTGCATATGACACCATAGGTTCTGTGGCGGGAAATGAGCTACTTAGTCGCGTGGCCATTCCCTTTTTTCCTAATTATATAGCTTATTTTGAGCGAAGTTTACGTTAAAAGTGGTGTCAGTATGATTCTAGCGAAGCAATCTTTCGAATGAAGCAAGGTTGTGTTTTGTCTGCATAGCCCCTTTAATAAGAAATGTTCAGACCTTTTAATAACACTACCCTGTCTTGGGTTAGGTAAACGCTGAAATTCTCGGTCCGCATATTCGTCTTTCATCCGAATCACCCAACGACTAAGAAATGCCAGCAGTGTTTGGTGTGGCACTAATGGTCTTGCTCGCTAGTACGGTTCACCGGCCCATTAACCAATGCTGGGCCGCTGGTTTACCAGGCAGTGCTGAGCCAATAGTTGTGACCCAATAGTGGTCGCTAGTTGCCCATCAATAATGCCCCACTATAATTGATATCCCGGGGGGTCATTATTGATCGGCCGCTTAAAGAATGGCTAAAACCTTTATTCAGCAACACTCGCTACTGTTAAAGCACCCGCTCGGTGGAGGGGGTCCTCAGTTCGGGTGCCACTGGTGGGCGACAAAATCAGTAATGACCCACCAATATTGGTCACTAATGGGACACTATTGGTGGACGGCTTGTAGGCACATCACTGGCGAGTCACCTGTGATGACCCACCTTTGACGTACTGACCCGTGATCGACAAGTGACCCACCCGTGACCTACTGGTGACCGACCCGTGGGTCATATCCCCGAGTCATCGGGTTCACCATCGGTTAAACGGGTTCAGCCATTGGGCCACTGGCGTACGCAGTAAAAGAGCAGTACAAGCATCGGTGACAGAGCCCGTGGCACCCACACCTCGGTGACTTCGCTGCTGGCGTTGCAGTGCTGAGGCACGGAAACTAAACCTGTTGGAATTGAATCTGAATTGTCGGACAGTGCGCGAAATACGAAACGATAACCGAAATAACGAATCCGGGAATTCGCAGCGGAGCATCGGGGCATACACGCGGCCAATTTTTTTTCTTGGTACTATTCTCCGTAAAGGGCTTTTCGGGGAAGCTAGCAGCTTTGTGCGAAGAGGTTTTTATTCTTTCCAAGTACTACGCTTATCGGGATTTCTTTTTATAACCAACTGCGCTGAACGCGTATACGACCAGGACATCCGCGCCAACCGGATATCCGCGTACAAAGCTCCGAATATTATTATTAGGTTCAACTCTTCCCTTTCGTTTATAACTGTTCGCGTGTTTTTCTTCTCTTCTGATAACCGCTTGATCACCGTGCTTTTCGTTGAGTGCACTGCGGCAGGCCAAAAATACAACGGCTTGTTGGAAATCGAAACAAGAATCTAAAATGTGTTCTGTAGCAAAAATACGCTATTTTTGCGCCCTATCCTTAACAGATATATCAGACAGCTACGTTAGGGTGTCCATCTGCTGCTGGTGTACTTACCCGCGGCTGTGGCTGGGTCGCTAAAGCGCTGTGCTGCTGCGCCCAAGGACGGGGGTTCGATCGCCGCCATGGCGGCATACTTTTCAGATGGTTGCGAGGTTGCGAACAGGGGAAACGCCCCTGTGTCGAGGTTTGGGCGCGCGTTAAGGATCCCTAAGGGGTGGAAATTAATCCCGAGCCCACTCAGCCGAGGCGTAGCCGAGGCCAATACCGAGCCGAGGCCAATACGGCACTCCTTACAGCCGAGGCCTAGCTTCGGCGCCTAAACCCCTCAAATTCCCCAGAGTGGATGGAACTCTGAGGAATATAGCAACTTTTTTAAATGCCTATAGGTTACGCTAGGCCTTTTTTTACATGCGAAGGCATCTAATTCACCCGCCTTGTCCCTGCATCCGGCGTCGTCGTCGTTGGCGTCCGCCCCTCCCCCATTCTCCTCGCCGCGCGAGCTGCGCTCTCCGCCGCTCACCCCCTCTTCTCTCCGATAGCGAACAATCTCTCGCTAGGGGCATTGGATTGGATTAGCTTGGCTTGGCTTGCATTGACTTGGATTTGGGTTGGATTAAAGTGGATTGTGTTGGATTGTGTTGCGTCATAGCCGCGGCAGACGCACTGGCACCGGCGCGTCCCCTCACCGTTATGCGCGCTATAAAACGCGGTGCCTGCGCCGCTCCTCTCCATCGTTCCAGCGCCGTTCCTCCGCTGTCCAACGCTGCAACGTGAACCCCCTATGCGTCGCATCTACACAGGGGTTCCCGCGAGGGGAGGTGGGAGATTTTTTTTCTTTCCCTGCGGGAAGCGATGCAGGCGTTTTCCACCTTCCCGCCGGTTGAAACGGCCCATGCAGTACAGAGCAGCACGGCATCGCTACTTTGTCTGGAGGCTTAAAAGCTCACTCTCAACGTGTCATACAGCCGCACTGCGCTGCGAGAATCACGACTTATCGAACAGCGCGTGCGCGGCAACACAGAGGCACCAAAATGTCAGCGCCCATGGGTCTTCCGGGGTAAACAAATGTCACGTGACGCGGTTCGACAAATGGCCGCTGTCGGCGGCATACAACAGTGACAGAAAAGAGTGCCGATACTCTGAAACCGGATCTAGTGGTTCTAGATACAACCTCCACGGAAACGTCAAGCGGCAAGTAAACATGAGGAATACTTTATCTTTTCACTTATATGTAGTCGCATGCAGTTTGCAACAAAGCAAGAGGCTACGCAGGCTATACGTACAGCAGCCTACACTGGCCTACGTATTGCCTCGCCGTGTACGCTCGGCATGGCGAGGCCGATGCCAATGACACTGCAGACTGCAGCGGGATCGCCGTCTTTAATCCGATGTGGTCATGATGATGACGCTTCGTGCGTGCGTTTTAGGGGCGAAGCCTATTAGGGGCTGGGGCTGTTGGCGCTCCTGTCGTCGTCGTCGTAACCGTCGTCTCATGTAGTTACGGCACTGAAACACCGGGAAACTTGTTCACGCCTCGCGCTAAAACGTAACGCGTAAGTAAAAAAACCTGGGACTCTAGTTTACGCCTCGCGCTAGAGAGCTTCGCGTTTCAAAGATACAAGACTTTCGAGCCAAAGCTGTATGCCTCTATTCCGCAATCGGTTTCATCTCCGTTGGCAAAAACGCCAAGGCGCCAAGAATACACTTATACACTGCATGCTTCGCCCCTCCCCAGGTTTCAATTTAGTGTAGATGGCCCGGGATTTTTTTTTTTAACTGTAAAATTTCAGCCACTGACCAAATCAATAATAAAATGTTTTAGGTTTGTTCACAACGGTTCGGGGAAGGGAACGCCTTCAATCTATGTGCACAAGGTATGGCGTTGCAATGATCTAGAGGTGGTTGCCGGCTGGTTGCCGTCAGTCCGCTTGATAGTATGTGGTGCGACTTGAATTAGTAGAGACTCGAGAAAGAGTCGACAGGCCAAGTTTGTTTGTTTCGCCGTTTATGTGCTCTATGTATGATAGAGCAACGTCGTCCGACCAGACGAAATTTCGTCAAACACTTTAATATCGTGCCTACGTACGGACATATATATTTTTAAAATTTTGCTTGGTTCCTAGGCGTGCACATAGTTCTCTGTGGATGTCCCTTGTTTACGAAATGTTTACGAGAGCCATGGCGTTCCGAAAACCCGCGTGACTCGGCGAATGCCCCGATTTGGTGCCTAATATCTTTCTGGCCCGGCGGTGCGGTAACGGAGTGGCCGATAAGGATCCGTGCACCTGCTTTGTGACCAGGATGTGCGCGGGGCGGGCGGGCCCGCCACGATATCTATCCGGACACGAGAGTCAATCGGTGTGCTCGCGTGCGGCGTCGATGATGGCGGTGGTGGTGGAAGTGCTGCGCTGCTCCATCCAGCAGCAGCCCGGTATCGGCGTGGTCATGAACCTGACCCGGCGGCTCACGGTGCCGCACGCGGGCTCATTTAGCCTCTCCGTGCGTGCCCGCCGACCGGCCGGCTTCAAGGTGCGCAACCGGCCACCGACCAACAACCGGCGAACGGAGGTGCGGCCGACGGGCCGAAATCCGGGTTCCCTCTTCGGCCGGCCTCTCCTCCTCCCCCTCCTGTCCGGTTCGCCCTGCTGCTGCCGCTGCTGCCCTTTTTCTATCGTCTGCTTCTCTCTTTTTTCTGTCGTCTGCTGCCGCTTCCCGCCGCGCCATTATGGGGCCCCCGAGAAAACGCGAACTCTGCCCACCTCGAACCGGGCTCTCTCTCGGCTGCGGGGGGGGGGGGGGGGGGTAATTGCGGGCGAATTTGTTTTCTGCGATGCCCCCCTCCCCCTGCGCATTGGCCAGCAGCGTACTGTCGTGACGCGGGTTTCCTCTCGGCGTGATCGTGAGCATCGTGAGGTTTGCTGCGGCGCATGCCTTGCCTTCCATCTCGCGTTCATTCCCGCCTCCCTGGCTGGCTCCGGCAGCGGGGCACGAAGTCCCTTCTTCTGCTGTTCGTTTTTCGAAGCTCCGTGTCTCGTTCTCTTCTCGGCGCGTTCCGTTCCGTTCCTGCCGGCCAGTCTCCTTGCGGCGAGGCGCAGGCGAGCCGAGAGCTTCGTTCGGATCCGGGAGGCAGCAGAAGGAACGCTGTCTCCCCCCCCCCCCCCCCCCGACCCCACCTCCGTGCCTTTGCTTTCCTGCGCGGCGGTGCTTTGCAGCGCAGTGCTGCGCGGCCGACTTTCTCGCACCGCTGCTGCGTGAGAGCTCGCGGGTTCGCCGAGCGGCGAACCGTTGTCGTCGTCGGAGGGGGAGGAAGTTAGCGCGCTGCGTATCGATGACGCGTGCGCGCATCATTGCGTTTTCCCTTGCGGGTCTTTGCTCCCTTCTCGCTTTTTCTTCGCCCAAGTCGTGCCGCTGTCGTTCGGTTCCGTCGAGGCTGACAGCGTGTGCCGTATCCGTGTGCTTGTTCCGGTTCACGCGCCGTGTGTAATGGCACGTTGCGTAACTAATACTGGGGAGGCCTAATCGGCTCCGGCGAGAATAGGCAGACACCCCCCGTCGACAGTCACTTTTTGTGAAGTGACGTTTTTTTTTTTTTTTTTTTTTTTGCAGGGGGAGGGGGGCATTTGTTCTTTTAACAATACGGCGACAAATTGAGCGAGCACGTTCCTTGTCCCTTGTCTGCACCCACCCCCCTACGCACACACACGGCAGGGTCCATATAGGCCTCCTGCGCTGGAGTTTTGGCGACAGGCAGCGCCCCTAGCGGCCAACGCCTCTGGGTAGTACAAAAGCAGACGACCCTCGCCGCCCTCCATGTGTTTTCAATTACAAGCCAGAGTGAAAGTTCGTTGTGGCGCTTTGTGGCGAGTTTAAATGACTGCATATTGTATGAAATAGCCCTTAAAGTAGTTGCAGAGGCTAAACAAAATAATATCCGCTAAAAGAAGCCGATTTGTCGGCTTTCTTTTTTAGCGAGCTTTCGCGATGGTCGCGGCGTGGGGCAGTATCGCCAGGTCGGGTGGTTTAACTGTTTCACGACAGTTAGTTTTTTCTTCTTGCGTGCGGTCGACAAAGGAAAGTTCACGAGTAGCATAAACACGGAACGCTGCTCATCCTATATCCTAAGGTAACTGCAAAAGGTTGCTTCAGCGGGAGCATGCAAGCGAACGCAAGAATTGCGCAGCCGACTCAGCTGACACTGCTGGCCTGGCACCGCCTTTGAAACGAGTGGAAATTTTGTTTCGTATTTTCGCAAACTAAATGATTCTTGCGTAACGTTTTACGCCGCACGATTTACGAACGGGAGGGTCCATGTATACTAGCGCGTAGGTGGGGCAATAGCGCCAAATAAACAAATTAAGCGCTATTAAAGGACGCAAAACATGCACCAAATCGCACGCCCGCTGCCTGCAGAGATGTGTACTTCTATAACACCACATAACACAGCATAACATAACACCGCCGCATACACGGCGCGGGGCCCCGAATATTTACATACGATCATCACTGACTGTGTTGGTTTTCTAGTGCAGGGGTCGTCGAATCTGAAAACCGACACGCCAGTTTTGACTTCAAATGGAGTTAGACAGCGAGGCAAGAACAGAGAATTGGCGTCCTCCAGTTGAATTGCACCCCCATCTTCACACTTCGCCAGATTATTGTCAAATATTATTAGAAATTCGCTGAATTTTTTGTCTTTGCATTCAAAGCCCCCCTCCTCCCCTCCCCCCCCCCCCCCCCCCTTCCGATTTGCCGTCCAGCCCTCCGCCGTGTCGGCTGCATGGAACTCAGCCGTTGCTGACCCTCATTCTAGGCTATTAAGTGCGAACTGGGAATGTATACTGCAAGAGCGTAATTAGGTTAAGTGAGAGCAAACAAGGAAAGTGAGCGGCCTCTTAGTTCACCCGACCACTTCGTTTTACGGCCACTATTTTTCGGAATCGCAAAACAGATTTCACGCTTCTGACGGTCGCGGCATTTTGTCACTGAGACACGCAACAAAACGGCAAGCTAACGCTGCACCGTGTATTCGTAACGGCGACGCAAACGAGCACTGTTTAATGAAAGTGCACGCATAGTTATGCAGGTACGCAAAAGAGCGGCGCACCGCAGCAGGTGAGCCTGCGGTTCGCCGGACTCGCTGGCTTTTTAAAGCGCGATCATCACCGATTGCGTCACTCTTCTTGGCCGTTTTTGAGAAGTCTCCGTCACCTAGAGTATAAGTTTAAACTAGAAATTTCACTTAAAATTTCACTTCATACGACCATCGATCGGTGAACCTGCGAGTAGCAGACGCCGTCACGGTCCCGGCACTTTCGTCGGTGCTGTAAACTTGTTAAGCGCTGCAAAGCTTTTTCCCCTAATGCCAAGTTGATCGCTGAAATAGATCGGACGCGTCGGGGATGAACTGGTGACCACGTCGCAAAATAATCGGGAGCGTCGAGCTCATTTTGCTTCTGTCAACACGGGATCCTATGGGACCCGCGCAGCTTTGTACTACCCGGAAGTACTGCCCGGAAGCCGCTTGCGCAGCGCCCCCTGGGCAGCGCAGGAGGCCTATATGCGTCGGGCGCTTACATAGTGTTCGTCAAGCCAAGATTTTAGGTTTTATAGGTAAACGCACCCGCCTGCAGCACGGCTGAATGTCATCCAAGGCGTTCCAACAGCCACTGTTGAGGACCAGGAGGCAGACACAGTTAAACGAGCATCAGTTTATTGGCGACCTTCGAACGGGTGTTTCTGTTGAGGAGGAATATAGCCTGGTCACGGAACCATTTTTGTAGAAGAAACCCAGGCGGGGACCGCGGGACGTGGGTGACTCTTTAAGGCGGATGGAACTGCACAATGATGGTGATAGTTGAGGGCAGCTGCTATTAGCCACCTCTGCCTCTTCTAATATTTTAAACAGTCGCAGCCAATGCGTCTGCTGCAGTGGGCGTGTTCTCATCGGCGCGGTTGTGGCCGCTTCGTAAGCTGTTCAGCAAGCCCAACGTCACTTCCCACGCCTGACAAACGGGGGCGCGCTAAGCTGTCGTCGAGTAAAGTCCCTATATTTTCTCGACGACAGCTCCGTTAGAACGACGGCCTCCGTTAGAAAGAAGGCCGTGTCGTATCCTTTCCCAATAACTATTTTCTTAGTAAAGTGGTAATGGGCTGGAGGAACTGTTCAAGCGATTTGGCGGTGCATTCCTCAAAGGTTTAGCACGGAATGTGTTTCATGCTTGTTGGCTTGGGCAGGTACCAAATTTTGTAAGCGCGTCTACTAAGTTACGAGGCGCCTCGTACGCGGAAAAAGGAAAACTGTTTACAGTGAACGGAATAATTTGCGTTTTGTTTGAATGGACTCCGGGATGATATGATTCGCTGAGAGAGCGTGCCTTGTGTGTGGGTGGTTTCAATGCGAGGCGTCGCTATTCCGGCGGGAATGAATGGAAGGCAATTTTCACTAGTGAGGACATCTTCTGGGGAAAATTGGAAGCTATTTTATACTCGCACGGCCTCCGAGATACTCGGGTACACCTTACGAACGAAAACGGAAGTTGACCCCGGCGCCTCATCACCGCAGCCGGCTGTTCGTCCGCGCGGCGCAAAGGTTGTTTCCTTGACGATTGTTCGTGCTGAATCTGTTTATAAATTACTGCAGCGACGGTAAACGAACTACCTTAGGAAAGGCAGATGATGTCTCGCATGAAGCGCAAATTTCGCAATCTCCTTTCAGAGCGCGCGCGGGCGTTGACATAACGAGTTCGTCGATCCGGTGGAGTGATTCCATAAGATCTTGGCGTTTGCGGAATTCGCGCCTCTACACCGAACGATAGACGCGGTGAACGAACGCGCCGTCGATCGCGTGTTCGTGTGCGTTGCCGGCGGCTTGCTTCTTGGGCAAACACGCGTTCCCGAAGCGCTTACTTGCCTGTCCGAGAGCGGCACTCCCGACTGATCTATATTTGTCGGCATCGCCCTGTTGTGCTCCTACGGGCCGGCAACGGGCCGGCAACGGGCTCTCTCCCCGCGGGCGGCGGCGCGGCCGGCCAGGGAAGGGAGGGCTTCCCCCGTGAGAGACAAGTCATCGCCTCGGTGTCGTCGAAGCCGGAGGCGTCGTCCCAATCGCGCCACGCGGAACACGCCACGCACTCATCGCAGCCGCGCGAGATAAGTGCCGTTGCGGCAGTCGTGTCGTCGTCTTCGCTCCGCCTGGCGTCGTGTCAGCAGTGTCAGCCACTGTGTCGCCCCAGGAATTCGACGTGCTCTTCAGCGGGAGGATGACGGACTAATTTAGAGCCGCAAACATTGCTGGCCTCAAGACGATTGCAGCGCGCTACAAGCTAAAATGTTTGCAGTTAAACACCAGCTAGCCCACTCCCAAGCTTTGTTTAAGCCACTTGATTGTTGCTCATTCGCCTGAGAGGTGTTGCATATAGCTAGGGTAGGGTAGCACGCATAACAGCAACCCGATTATCTGGGCCCTAGCTGTTCGCGGGTCTTTGAACCGCCGAACAGGCGTCATTCTTCTATAGCGAACGTTCTGCAACTCGCGTCTTGATGCGCAAAAAAAAAAAAAAAAAGAAAAAAATTGCTGCGTATCTGCTCCTTTCATTGCAAACGTCGACGAATGACGATAGTCGACTGGCGCCCCTGCCAAGTAAATGCTTCCCTTCTCTTTCCCGCTCACCTGTCATGCTGTTCCTCTCCCGTCTGGTTCCTCCCAAGATAACACGCTACAGGTTTGCTCAAGTCAATTTAAATTTACCGCGTTCCACTGCTCCAGGGCGGTGCCTCGATGCCAGCGCTGCCGTGCGGAGGGGACGCGCGTGAATCAAGGCACCCTAAACCCCGTTGCCCTACTCCACGTGCGTTCCAAGCGAAACGTAGAACCTATACATTGGAACCTTTCGTTGCCGTTTGATTTCTTAAAATGCCGTCAGGAGCTATAGTAGCGCGGACGACAGCAAGCGATGGAGTGAATTTTTTTTATGCAGTGGGCGTAGTATTTCATTTGAAAAACCCAGCATGCGTGAATTTTTTAATAAGGAAATTCTGGAAATATCACTTACGTATTGATTTTGTGCCTTATATTTGCGTATAATGCACTGTTCTTGCTCAACAGTGTTGACAAGCATGAACATTGCCACCGGACTTAGATGTCTAGATTTGCCTGTGGGTATATAACACTATTGCGCAGCTTCTGTTTCACTTTGGTCGGGTGGCTGAATGGAGTCACAGACAGACCAAAATTTCTGCATTTAAGTAGCCCCGGCAAGACTATCGTCTTTAAAATAGACGCTCAGTTTAAACACTTCAAAGCCTAGTTGTACAACGACCGATAGCAAAGACTATGCACACACTGCTTCGTGAAAGTCTGCCTTGGCTTGAGATTTCACAGCCTGCCGTCTGTCTATATCTACTGGATTGGATTGGATTGATCCGTTTGCTTGCACAGAAGCGCACCCACAGACAGCCCTGACGGCGCATCATTGATGGCGTTCAACCCTCGCCTTGTCGATCACGCGGTTAACTCGCACGCACCGGCGGCGCAGCCGCTACTGGGCGATCGAGCGCAGGCGAAGCAGCCGCTCTACCCTCGCCTAGTCACGTGGTACCGCAGGGGCGAAGCTCCGAGCGATAAGAAACGCGCCGCTTTCGAGTCGGCGGCTAAAAGCCACTTGCGACGCGATGAATGACCTTGAAAGTGGCAGTGTTTTCTCTCAAATTGCAGCGCGCTTGATGGCTAAGACGACCATTGCGTAACCGCGCTCAGTTTCACCTAATTCTTGTAATTTTTCTGTTCACAGTGCAGTTGCGAATGCCGGGGAATTCGCGTTCGCCGTGCCCCGAAAGATAGTTCTTACTCGTTTTCTGCGAGTCTAAAATGACGACAGGAATACCGCACAAATCTAACAAGAATTCCTGTCGTACGACAAAAAAAAAAAAAAACTTTGTTGTGACAACAGAAGCTCTGTTGTTACGACAAAGCCATGTGTTGTTATGACGCATATTTTTGTCGTAACGACAGAGTTAATTTTGTCAACGACAAACATTCCTGTAGTCACAACAGAACTGCCTGTCGCTACAACAGCCATCATGCTGTCCTGACATATATTCAGCTGCTAGAATCACGGCAAAATAATATGACAAGACGGCAGTATGACACACAAAAATACGAGGAACTACAGGAATTTTTCTTGTCATTTTCGACTGGGAGGCGGCTGCGGTGGTGAGGCGCAGGAACAACTTCCGCTGTTGATCTCAAGTTGTACCCGAGTTTTGCTCGTTTTTTTTTTTTTTTTTTTAGTGTGGCATTCCTCGCTGTAGCGCAGGTATTCCCTCGGGTCGTTACCCCTTCCATCCGCACTTATTTTTTTTACAGCAAAGCTGTTATCCTCTGTTTGGTCGGAAAATTTCGTGTTGTAAACAAAAAAAAAAAAAACACTAGCAAGATCCAGCAGTTCTCGCCCAAGACGTCGAGCGCATGCGTCAGGCTAAGCAGGACCCAGCACTTGCCGCCAGATAAGCCCAGTGCAATCTTTCTTTGCAATCAGGCATACAGCATTCGTCAGTCATTTGAATGGCAGCCTACCATTGTCGCTGAAGAAGAAAGTGTATGACAGCTGCATCTTACCAGTACTCACCTACGGGTAGAAACTTGGAGGCTCACTAAGAGGGTTCATTCAACTTAAATTGAGAACGACTCAGCGGGCAATGGAGCGTAAAATGATAGGTGTAACATTAAGGGACAAGAAGAGAGCGGAGTGGGTCAGGGAACAAACGCGTGCTAAGCACAGATCAGTAGAAATTAAGAAGAAGAAATGGACGTGGGCAGGGCATGTAATGCGAAGGCAAGATGACCGTTGGTCATTAAGGGCAACAGAGTGGATCCCGAGAGAAGGCAAGCGTGGCAGGGGGCGGCAGAAAGTTAGATGGGCAGATGAGATCAAGAAGTTTGCGGGGATAAATTGGTCACAGTTGGCACAGGACCGAGGTAATTGGAGAATAATGGGAGAGGCCTTTGCCCTGCAGTGGGCGTTGATAGGCTGGTGATAATGATACAGCATAGAGCCGAAGGGCGCGGGTTCGATTCCCGGCCGCGGCGGCCGCTTTTCTGATGGAGGCGAACACACGGGCGCTTTTACTTTTCGAGATTTAGGTGCGCCGTAAACATCCCCAGGTGGCCAAAATTAATCCGAAGCCCTCCACTACGGCACGCCGCATCGCCTCAGTAGCGTATGCGCGTTAAACCTCATAGTCATACAGCATAGAGTTCAGTATTCGTTAAAAAAAAATAAAAAACACGAAAGACTACGTTTGCATCCGCTCGCAAAAAGGGGGGTTGACGTCATTCGAGGGCGAGCGCATGCGCAGGCTCTGCCGACAGAGAAGCCGAGCGCATGTGACAAGCCCGTCGAGACGACGAGGAACATGTCATACCCTCCCCCGTCAGCATGTGTAGTGGTTTACAAAAGATTCGCTGGACACCCACTTTCGCAGGGCGGGGTGGCGGCCATTTTGTAATCAAATTACCCGCTCTGAATTTCAGTTCAGCGGTCATTTCTCCGCATTCACGCGGCTGCAGTCGATGTCGCGGTTGTAGATCGCTTGGGAGGATGCTGTCAAAACCTGGCTCTAGGGCGTGAGCGTCCTTATCTGCCGTACTACGAGCGGCAGTTGGCACACACCTTTCCGAGGTGAGCGCACATCACCGTATCTTACGGAGACCGGATCCACGTCGTGTTTGCGACAGCCCGTGCGACACGTGCCTCAAGTCGTCTCTCGCAAACACTGGGCTGCCAAGGTGTTTGCCGGCCTTACCTCGGTCGCATCCCCACTTTCTTTATCTACTTTTGCGGTATTCCTCGCCAGTCGCTGGCATCAGGTATATACCTCGAGCCGTTGGGACCTTATCGTGTGCGTACGGGGGAAAGATAGGCATAGAAAGACAGCTGGCAGTGCCCATTCAAGCTCGATTGATTGATTGATTGATTGATTGATTGATTGATTGATTGATTGATTGATTGATTGAAGGGTTTGACGTGCCGACGCAGAGCAGGCGATGATGCGCGCCGTATAGTGGAGGGCTCCGGATTAATTTCGACTACTTGGAGATCTTCAACGGGTCTGGGATCCTTAAATTCTCGAACACACGGGTGTTTTTGCTTTTCGTTTTACCATAAAGGCGGCCGCCGCGGCCGGGAATCGAACCCGCGACCTCGGGCTCAGCAGCACAGTGCCTTAGCCACTGAGCTACCGCGGCGGTTCCATTCAACCTCTGTTACAGTAAATTCAATTGCGGACAGGCGCTGATTGAATAAAATCACTGTTGAGCGAACGGTGAACACGAATGGCTTGGCGAACGGAAAATGCAGCCCTCCCGTATACGCAGACAAATACGGTTGAACCCCGCTATAACGAACACTCATATAGCGAATCATCGGATATAGCAAACTGAATACGAACATTGGTTGGTCACGTTTCATTTCAGTGACAACTATTTGTTTTATAACGAAACAGAAACCGCGAGATCTGCTCGCAGTATCGGCTGTAACAAAGAAATGTTTGGTTTGCGTGAGGCTCAACGCTTGAAAGCTAGCATAAAAAGCAAAAATATTGAAAAGTAACACAGCAGTTTTTTTTTAATTGTATTTTGAGGACATTGTGGTAGTCCGGCGCAAAAGCGCATTTGACTAGTTGCGCCCCTACATATGAACAAAACGGCAAAACTTTGGAATTTCACGTTGAGAGAGAGAGAGAGAGGAAACTTTATTTAGGGGCCCGATAGTGTTCAGAGGGTCAGCGGTTGTTCGAATCTCCCAGGGGATGTTCTTTTTTTTTTTAACTGTCTTTAATGCGTTTGATAACTGAAAACGCAATTTTTCAGCAGAAGAAACGCCCCGAGTCACGCAGAATCGTCAAACGACGTACAGTCGAAAGCTTTATGACAGTAAACACGGGAGCGCGTGCCGCTCATACCTGCAGAACGCTCTGGTGAGAGGCGGGCGTGCTCTCGACGTTTTCGCGGTTGGCAGGCGCAGTCCCTGAAAGCGCCTTATCGCGCGGCTGCCTGCTGTATTAGTTACGTCACGCAGGATAACACATTTTTTTATCACCCATTCGGGCAGCGAAAAGCAACCGTTTTAATGCCGTCGCTCCGTTTCGCGCTTGATAAAAAGCCCCTCACCGGCGCATGTATTCCCTGGAATCGTTTCCAGATATCTAACGTAGCTACCGCAGCATGCAGACAACAGCGCAATCAACCGTTTGTCAGGATGTGGATCCGCTAAATGTACATACGAACTGTGACAGTTCGCCATTCCATCGCTAGACCGCTCTGAATGCACTGAGCGACACGCGCTCCCGTGCAACTGTCATAAAACTTTCGACTGTACAGCTCAAGCGGGAAGCTCTTTCACTGGGTCTGTTTACTGAACGCCGCCGTTGAGTCTGGGCATGGAGGTTCAGTCAGCCACACTGAGAGCAACCCAGCGGCGGCGGACGCCGTGTCAGACCTCCATGCCGTGTCTTCGCTCCATGTAGTTTCACCCCGACGAACATACGGCGTCCTAACGCGGCGGATTTTCCGCCGCGCAAACTTCGTCGTGAAAGTTCGCTCCACGTACTCTGGCCTTTGGGAGTTTCTTGTCCCGAACGCCGCGAAGGAACTGTTGGCTGGCAGAGGCAGAAAGCTTCGCTTTAATGCTCCCATGCACCGCGTAGAGATAGTCAACCTGCGAAGCTGTAACGGGCGTCCGGTGTTTGTCGTATACGACTCGTGGCGCAGCCATTTCGAAGTAACGCGCGGCCGCGAATCCCAGAACATGGAACCGGCGTTCTACCTCCACTTCAGCTCGATAGATGGCGCTATGATGCAAAATAGAGCTTGTCAAGCCCGGATTTGAATACATACAGCTGGCTGCTTCTAGTATTTTGTTGTATTTGAGAGGCCCTCGCAGTGATATCGCCTGTTCCTCACACGCCGATCTTGCAAACGGGCCCATGCATATTGCTGCTAATACAAGTTGTGCAGCCAGATGGCCTTTATTTAACCTAATAAAAGCTATCATACGTGCCTATCTCGGCGACACAAGCCACAGTAGTTGGGTTAGGACCGTGTTCCGCTTGCGGCTTGAGCTATCAGAAAAGCGCGGACTTCACTTCTTGCAACACTATTTTCCTCAATCGATCTCAGATGTACAATCAGTTTTTTTTTTAGCTCGAGTAGCCGCGGGACAAGCGTTCGTCTGTCAAACTAACTAACTAAGTGGTTCGAGTGAAAAGGAAAGGAGATGCACTGGGGATATTATTGAGCCCAGCTGGGGCTCACCTGCATACAACCCAGTGCGGGGGGGAGAGGGAGGAGGGGTATATAAAGATTAGAGAGGAGAAAGGGAGTGATAAAAGGATAGGTAGGAGAAAGGGAGTGATAAAAGGATCTTCCAAAGCGGCCATTTGGAAGCTTGGAAGACCTGATTGGTTCCTTCGGTTTGCCGCTCGCCCCCGCTCCGCCGCCGACGAACTTTTCTGACCCTGCTAGGTCGCGGCGGACGACGTCTTTTCCGCCGCCGAGTGTCGGGCGCGCACCGTCGGGCGTTGTTCGTCGTCTTTTCGTCGCTTGTTCGCTCCATGTATTCAGGGGCTGTATTCTCGTAACAGTCCCTTTTGAAAACGTCCCTTTTGCGTCCCTTTCATCGTGACGTACTTCCGGTTAAGCAATAAGCGTTGGCAGTAGGTTTGCCGGGCTTGCGACGTCACTTCCGGTTGTTTGCTTTTAGCCAATCAGGGCTTGCCCAAAGGGACACTTTTGAAAGGGACGCAAAAGGGACAAAACTCGGGAATACCGCCCCTGGTCTTAATGCGGCTGAAGAGGGGTAGGGCGGTTTTCACTCACAGATCACAGTGTAGATGGCGCGGCAAACGCGCGCTATTACCCAGTGTTCCCTGCGCGCCGGCGGGCGCGACGGAGGGACCATACCGTCGGCTTGGTCGTCTGCTTTATCGACGGTTGTTTTGGGCCGGTTTTGGCGCAGCTTTGCGTCCATTGCGCGCTTCCTTCGCACGGCATGATTAACTTGCTCGACAGCACCTTTTGGGTAACCCGTACCCGACAGAATTAAGCGGTCGTACGGCAAAGATCCGCTAAAAATTGGTTTGCAGGGCGGAAAAACAAAATGTGCAAACCACATACAGACATCTGGCCCCTAGAGAAACGCTACCTTTTTCGCACTGCTTGCGACGAATGGGGCTCCGTTTTCTAGATTGGTGAATACCGATTCGGTTGTGTTTTAACAGGTATTACAAAATGCGAAAGGAGCAACTGGTGCTCATAAATAGCGATTATAAGAGTTCCCTCCGCTTTATCGCAATTCTCAAACTTACTAAACTAACTAGTTTAAATCGGTATACGTGGGAATCACTAAGTTCACATGTCAAATTGTTTCGGTGTCTGCGGTTGTGTCGCGCGGTGGTGTAGCCCCAAGCTAACACATGATGGCTAGGTTCCGCTGTCTCACCCTTCGAAAGACTCTCCGTTTTCTTTCTGCCGACCCACGGCCGGGCTACAGCGGCAGCGTCCGCCGCTCTAGCCCGGCCGTGGCCGACGCTGCTGCGTTCGGGACGCCGCACCCGCGAATTCCAAGTAACGGCTGGCAGAATCTCTGGTTTCACTCTTTGTGGAGCCACTTGTGTGGATTAAAGTGACGTCGAATGTGCTATTGTTGTGGGTGTAGTGTAGTTTAAAGCTTTGCTTTCCAACCGCCTTCACAGCGTGGATTGGAGCCAATTTTCTTGTTCTTAACGAATCGGAAACAAAATTTCAGAAGTTTGTCGCAAGCTTTGTCAAAACGAGCCCAAAGAGCGGAAGCTGGTGGTGCGTATTGCGCGAATCTCAGCTTGGGCGAAGGCCACTTAATTAATTAATTAATTAATTAATTAATTAATTAATTATGATTGGCCGGAGGGCATTGAGTACACAGGGTTACGAGGAGTTTGGGTGTTACATGAAAAGCACAAAAAGAGTAGGCAGTTATCACAAGGCAGAACAGATATGTAAAGGAATTAAAACTGATTCACACGAAGTTGTGCTTGTTGGCGCCTTGTGCTTGTTGGAGTCGCTATGAATTAAGTTGTCACTGTGACTAGGGCGTGGTCGAGGTGACTTGATAAAGCGAAAATTGTGAGACGATCTGATGCAGATTTGTTTTAAGGGCGCAAGCAAGTCGCATTTGGTTCATTTGCGTCATTAAGCGGGTCCAAGCGGACCTTGCTTGACCTCTTTAACGTGTGTACCACACTCAGCATGAGTTCCTGCTTTGCGTGACGTCAGGGCGTCCGAATGACGTGAGCGCCTGCCTGGTGGTCGGTTGATGTTCTGTGCACCACCGGCAATTTACAGACTAGTTTATTGTGCCGGTAAATGCGGTGTTCTTCAAAGCACGTAATACTTCTTCCCCTGGACTGCCGCGGTTCCTCGATGATATATAGCGCATCTCGTCGAACATTGGGCGAAACCTGGTCGAAACACGCTGGAAGCCGTTGTCGTCGTGCATGGAAGCCGATCGGAGGAGACCTTTATGAAAGGCTTCTCGCTTAAAAATGCAAAGCAAGCTCTGTAAAGATAAGTGGACGGGTGGGCGTGTATATAAAAATCATTAAGAGTTAACTTTTAGGCAAAACCAAAGTGTGTTGTGGGATCTCTAAAATTCCGGGCCATCTCCACTAAGGTGAAACCTGGGAACGGGCGAAGCATGCAGTGTATAAGGCGCCTTGCCGTTTTTGCCGACAGGGATGAAACCGTTGGGGGATTAAGCTATAGAGCTTTGCTCGAAGTCTGGTGTTTCTGAAGAACGAAGCGCTCCAGCGCGAGGCGTAAATGAGGGTCCCGGTGTTTTTCTTAGTTCGCGTTACGTTCCAGCGCGAAGAGTAAACGAGTTTCTCGGTGTTTTAGTTTTCCCGGTGGTTTCCTGGTGCTTTGCTTTTTGAGGCTAGAGCAGGTTGCTTGCGACGTACGAGCTTTGTGGGGAAGTGTTCACAAAATGATGGGTTATGCGTGCACGTCTGGAGGAAAGAAACAGAAACTATCCGGCACATAGGGCTAGAATGCGAGGGTATCCATCCAAATCTACATTAGGGGAATATTCGTCTTCCAGAAGCCCTAGGATTTAAGGGTTGCGCAGAGGGAGTAACTTCAAGGCTGTCGAGGCGACGAAAAGATTAGAATGCTGGTGGGTGAAAAGCAGAGAGGGGAATATTGCCTAGGGCAGTTACCACCTGTAACGGGAAAAAAAAAAGTGTTTTGTGCCTAATAAGTTTTATTTTGTGACTATCCTAAGAGCAGCGCTAGTATTAAATGAAGAGTGTGTAAAACATGGGTATATTAGTCTTTTTTTGGTAAGATGACACGTCATCGACTCGCTGAAAAGGGGATACCAGTAGCAATCATCATCATCATCATCGTACCGTGACTACATGAGACGATGATTACGACGACGACATGAGACGCCAACACCCCCAGCCCCTGAGCGGCTTCGCCCCTAAAAGGTACCCGTCGCAATAGTTCGCCAGGCTGTCGCCTTCAAAGCACCTATGCTGACTTATCCCCTTACCCAACCCTCCATCACCCTTCCCACACCCCTTAACGAGTGATGGGAAACCTTGCTAACCAGCCCCGCCTTGGAAGACCAGCTCGACCTGATCTCCAGGGGCCAGGCAGCCGCGGAAGCATATAGGTCCCGTGAAGAGGGAACCACCCCATCCGGCACGTAGTCGCCGCAATTTTGTGCGGCTAAATAAAGTTGTTCTCTCTCTCTCTCTCCGACGAGCTCTCACTCCGACAGCGTCCAGAAATGTCTGCCTGGTGGCGAGTCGACAATGCACGGTGCGCAAGCCTTCGCGCGGACTTGTGTTCGCCTCTGGTGCAGCGAAGCTGACGCAACGTGTTTTTATTGCGGGAGCGTGTCACGTGGCGGTCCTTCTAACGACTCGCCTCTCCTCTCATGCGCGTGCACGCATATTAAACGAAAAGGGCGCTTAACAGGATTACAGAATGAAAGTTAAGGTCACAGGCGCGGCGGCAGTGCTGCACCGGCTGCCGACTTCGGCGCCATTCCGCGCGCCCTTGGCCTCCGGGAGCCTGCGTTTCCATTCTGTTCGGGATACGGATGTTGGGCACTTTTTTTTTCCGCTTGCAGTCGCTTCCAACTAAACGGCGCGCGGTGTTGACATGGGTAACACGTGTGGCGTAGCATGACGAACGCAGCGAAGGACGCGCTACGCGCGGTCCAAGGACGTGGGAGGATAAAAGTCGCGCGACTTTCGCTGCGTATAAGGCCTCACTGGCCAGAGCGAAGGTGACATGATGTGAGCTTTCTCTGCTCGATTGATTGAAGGGTTTAACGCGCCGACGCAAAGCAGGCGATGAGGCGAGCCGTAGTGGAGGGCTCCGGATTAATTTTGACCATCTGGGGATCTTTAACGTGCGCCGAAATCTCGTACACACGGGCGTTTTGTAGCGTGAGCTACACTGGCCGAGGTTGAGCGGTTTCGCGTGGCTCCTGGAGAGCCGTGCTGCGCATGCGCGAGGAGCAGTAACGTCACGGGGCGCACAGAACGTTGCTCGCTGCCCGGCGTCTCGCACACACCCGTGCACGCGCTTAGCGTCTTCGCCGACCTCCGTTCCGCACGTGGCGTCCCGGTCCACTTGATGATCATGCGAGGGGTGACCGGGTGTGCAACCGATGGCCCGTGCGTCGCAGCAACACCGGCGTGCGCCTGTGGAACCAGCTTAGCTCTGGGGCGATTGGTGACGCTGCGCCGGAACCGATGCGTATACCGTGAGTGCGCCATTTGAAGCAGCAGTAAGCATCATAATTAAAGGGACAGACAACCGATTTTTGTCGCATATATGTTCTCTAGCTCATATGAAAGCCAGCGTTTTATATAGCCCGGTAACCACAAGCAATTTCTAAACAAACTGGCGGAAATAATTTTAATTTGGCAGCAAACTTCCTGAAAACGGAAGGGTGGCGGTTCGTAGTGTCGAAACTTGGCACTACAATATGTGTCCCTGTCACGTGACCTGCAAACCTAGCAGCTACTGTAACTGCTGAAGCGTTTATTTACGTATTGAAAACCTTTTAACACAAGTATTTGTATACGCTTAAATTGTATATGTATTTTTTAGCATTATTTTGAAATTTTTTTAGACACGCCGCCTGCCGCCGCTGGGTTGCTCTCAGTGTGGCTAACTGAGCCTCCATGCCCAGAATCAAGGGCAGCGTTCAGTAAACAGACCCAGTGAAGGAGCTTTGACGATTCTGCCTGAGGCAGAGACGTTTGTTCTGCCAAACTATTTGATTTCAGTTTCCAAATACGCCAACGGCAGCTTAAAAAAAAAAAAAAAAAAAAACGTCGCGCCCGGGGAGAATCGAACTTCCCGCCTCCACAACGTGAAGCCAGATTCTACCTATCGTCTATCCCAACAGATGGCGCATTCGTGCAAAATAGACTGTTGCATTAAAAAAACACATACAGGAACAAGAAAGCCTGCGATTCAAACTTTTTTAGCTGGGAACAAGTTTTTAAATAGTGTTTTTTATTTCGCATACAGACAAAAGTACGTTGCCGAGCTACTCTATGTCATGGTTGCCAGCATTAGTTTTAGGAGGGACACATACGGTTCGTAGATAAAAAAATTCGATTTAAAAAGTTCTAGGGTGTTATCAGCAAAACCGTTTCTCGTCAAGGTGCTTTAAGTGATACCCTTTCATTTGGAATAGAGAGTATATACTCGACAAAAATCGGTTGTCTGTCCCTTTAAGCTAATCCTGGACAACCACGAAAGCTAAGAATAACCATCTGAACCTTATAGCTCACGCTACGTATATCCTGGCATAGCCGAGCTAAACCACTGCTGCTAATTTTTTGCTTTACGCCTCCATCATAAAAGCGGCCGCCGCGGCTTTGAATCGACCCTGCGACCTCGGGCTCAGAAGCCCAACGCCTTAGCCACTGAGCCACCGCGGCGGGTTTTCTGTGCTCGATTTGGTGTTTCTCTGCAGCTACCTCGCTGCATTGTATACCGGCGGCACCCCAGGCACTGGTTACGTCGTCGGAACCGGAATCGACACAAGCGGGGGTGATGTGGATGACGCAGTCAGTTCTGGCTGTGACGTCAAGCCTCTCTCAGAACGATTCCCTCACCTCGCACAAAACGGACTCTTATTGCGCAACTCTATGGCAGAGGCCTCAGAAATCGGACATGTTGATTGCTGACGCACGGTATTGGGAGTGGGCAGGGAGGAAACATTCCCCTGTCTGTATGTTACATTACCGTTTGCTTCGTCTGCCTAATGTAGCATTTCGCTCTAAAGGTGGACGAATTTTGGTTTTGGTCGCCATTCAGTAATGCTGATGTCGGGCTATATTTAGTGTAACATTCCTTTGAAAGGAAGTTGCGCTGGGTATGCTCAAGAAGACGTACACAGAAAAACGCATTGATTGTAGGGTTTTAACGCGCCGACGCAACGCAGGCGATGAGGCGCGCCGTAGTGGAGGGCTCCGGATTAATTTTGACCACCTGGGCATCTTAAACGTGCGCCGAAATCTCTTACACACGGGTGTTCTTGCTTTTCGCCTCCATCAGAAAAGCGGCCGCCGCGGCCGGGAAGCGAACCCGCGACCTCGTGCTCAGCAGCGCAATGCCTCAGCCACTGAGCCAATCAATCAATCAATCAATCAATCAATCAATCAATCAATCAATCAATCAATCAATCAATCAATCAATCAATCAACCGGGCTCTCGCGGGCCGCGCTGTCTGTCCAGTTGTCTGCCCACGTTGACGGAGAGCGAAATCGGAAAGGGATCGTTTTCGAGGGGTACCCCGTAGAAAGAGCTTGAAGCGTCGCTTCGTGCGCAATGCAGTCAATAGGACGAAAGGCCGGAATAGAGACGGCCAACACGAAGCAGGCCTGCAGGCGTCCGAGCTTAAAATAGCAACGGCAAAGATCGCAAAGGGCGAAGAAAGATCATGCTGATAAGCCGCCGTGGAGCTCGGTCGGTGGCCTATGCTTGGGGCAGTTCACAGATCGGCTTACGCGCTCGTGGTCCGGCCGGTCGGCTTTCCGGGACGTTTGCGTGGCCCGTGAGCTGTTAGCGCAGATGCTTGTGACGCGGGCCAACCTAATCCGGCACGGCAACTATAAGTCTCGTCTCCGCGACGTCGTCCGCTGCTAATAACTAATTTAGCACCTAATGCGCTGATTGCACGCGTCTGGGCTAGACGTAGCGTGCTTGAGCAAAGTTTTGCGCACTAATTTAGACTGCCTGGGGTACTCCTAACGTGGTCCGATATTGTGCTGATCCCTAAGATGTGCGGCCCATGGCACCAAATCGTTCTGAGGAGACGGCGTCAGTTTATTCGCATTCAGAAAAAGAGCGCCCGCGGTATTCATGTGGAGGCATTAATAGATTTCAGTGGCACATTCCACTCGGCATTCGAAAGGAAAGGTATGTTAACGCAAAGTTTCCTACCTCAACCAGCCAACGGTTTCGTCGTGGCTTGCGCCCTCAAGAAACTCCGAACCAGGCTAGATAAAACTGCTGGCGCCGCCAGGGATCGAACCTGAACCCGAAGACAAGCGGAGCGAGGGCCCATCGCTTTAGCGAGTAAGCTACGCCCACACGTGGAGACGGGGGCGACAGACGCTGGTTTTGATACAGCGGCTAAGGAGAGGAGGGCGCTTTTTGGAGGCGACACATGAAACAAGAGTGAGGGGGAGGCAGCGAGAGAGATGACGCAGTAGCCGCGCGTGCCGCCCTCCTCCTCACCCTTCGAAAGATGCTCCTCTCCGTTTTCTTTCTGCCGACGCCATAGAGTTTCTCACTAGCTTACCTAGAGTGGAATCTGGCGCTAGCGTCAACGTGATTCGGCGGAAGCGCTCTACGCCTCCATGAGTGCCGCCATAGTGTGTAGTTCGGCCGGAAGTTCGGCATGGCATGGCCGGCAATGACTTTGTGTCTACGCAAATTGAGTTTCTGTTTGAAAAATTGCTGCCGAAAGTGCCGCTGTCAGCAAATTTTATTTTGTGTAAGGCACTGTGTTCGAGGTGTTATGCTGCAATACAAATTAGAGGGTTACTAAGAAAAAAAAAGTAGAAGTCCTGCCTTTGGCTCACGCTGCCAGATACAGCGGGCCGTCTCGGATATATTTTAAGTTGTTACATCCTTCAAACTGGGTGAGGTTTTCTTTGATTTTTTGTAATATTTAGCTGAAAAAAAAAATTTTATATTGTCTAAAGCTGTGTTCTTGCTCCATCTCATTAGTCTTATTATCGTATGCTACGCGCCTTGGCAGGCGATGCAGCATTATAGATGCAAGAATGATGCAATCGCGTTGTATTTATTTGTTTTGACTAAGCAGGTATAAATTATTGTGGAAGCGAAGCCTGTTACCGCAAGTAAGTCTTCAAGTACGCGCGCAAAGCATTATGAAATTGCGTGAATGCTTCAAATGGCAAATAAATACAGGCTTGTCGAGTTGCTATGTGTGTTGCCCCATTGCGCCTGCCCAAGGCAGCGCATGCTTCAAGGGGTAAGTAAACGCAGCGACGGCGACGAGCGACACGAAAATTGTAACAGAATGGGTGCAGAAAACGCATAGTGTGTGCTAGCGAAGCTTATTTAGTGTCGACAGCAGCAAGCGGGAAGCGGTATAGAGCAGCAAGCGGCCGCCGGGACCCTCACTCGCTTTTTTCCGGCAAGAAGCAGCCCACAAGCGAGCGGCAGCGGCGATACAGTGAACTGTAGCGACGAGCGACGACGACAGAGGACATAGGCGGCAGTGAATTATTTTATTCGCTTGTCGCTTTGGCCAAGTACACTCTGTTGTTGCACCTTTTGGGTTGCGTTTTTCGCGTCGCTTGTCGCCGTCGCTGCATGTGGTCACCCCTTCATCTGAAGAAACTCCCCGCTAACGCGAGCACATGCGTTAAGAGCTAATCACGCTGCTGTTTAGACATGTCTGTGATAGCCATTGAATGCCAAACCGGGCATCCCGAAAACAGAACTAACAAACGCTTCAGAGCCGAGAAGCCTAATCCTTAGCTCTTTGCATTAGCCACTTGCTGCCAATCCGATTCGCACACTACCCACAATTCCCATGTCGGCATGCGATCGCAGCGACACTTTCCGCTCTAGGTAATATTGAGAAACTCTATGGCCGACGCACGGCGTAGTCCGGCTGTGGCCGACGCTGCTGCTTTCGGGACGCCGCCCCTGCGAATTCCAGTACGGCTGACCCGAATCTCTAGTTTCACTCTTTGTAGAGCCACGTGCGTGAATTTAAGTGACGTCGCATGGGCAATTGTTGTGGGGGTCGTTTGCAGTTTTGCTTTCCAACCATCTTCACCGCGTGGATTAGAGGCAAATTGATTGCAGTTCTTGGCGATCTCTGAGTAAACTCTTCGCTCTTCGTTTCTACGGTTCGCTAGCGTGATTAGAATTGCCCACAATGCCAAACTTGCAGGGAATTTTGTTGCCACCTGGAAATCAGGTTTGGGACGCGGCAAGGAAAATGAGATAAGCGAGGCGATAAGGCCGCAAAGTACGTATGCGCGCTCTCTTCGGCAACATGCGGGACGGTTTGCAACACTGATTGAACTGAGCTGTGTTTCTGTTGAACGCTTTAAAACTAAAGTCGCTTCCATTTTATTATATCTAGTTTGACTTGTCTGGCCGTGTTATGTCTATCAATTATAGACTAACATAACAACCGTCTCAATTATGTCTAACAACCGTCTCAATTATGTCTAACAACCTAATCAATTATGTCTAACATAACAACCGCGTTATGTCTTATCAATTATAGACGACTGGCAATTAACCAGCACGAGGAGGTGAAGCTTGAACGCCCTTGTCAAGTGTACACCGAATGCACTTGCACATGATGGGCCAACAAGGAAGAAGGGGAAGTGGTGACAAATATAGAACGGCATAATATTTTCCGGAATTGGAGCGAATCGGTCCACGCGCGAAAGTCAGGGTCGTTGCCAAGGCCGCGAACGAACTGGCAAACTGTGCGCCCGATCGAGCCAACGCTCCCTAGGTAAGAATGAAGCCTGACTGCTTACCCCCATCTCCCATGCAGCACTGTTTTATCCCCGCCACGGGACTGGCTAAACACACCCCGTTTGGATCTCCGAGCGGTCACGTCGACTGAATGGCCTCCGAGTGATTACCCTGCAAGCAGGCACCCTTCCTGTCTCGGGGGCGTTGGCTGAGCCCACCGATATCAAGGACAACACGTGTCAACACAATAATCCCACGTGATTTGTGACGTGCATGGAGTGGCTCTATATATGGCAGTTCCATCCTGTTAAACGACCTCGATCTGCAACTTTTTTTTTTTTCATTTTTCTTCTAAAATCTCGTACGCTTCTTTTAAATAGGGTGGAGGGGTGCGTACACTCCTTGCATCAGGATTCTCCAAAATATCCGAGTTAGATATTTCGGATCTGTAGGCAACAGGCAGCTTAAAAAGTCCCACAAAATCGACTACGTTCTACGCTTCTACCACGTATACGATCTCACCACGCTTTTAACGGCTACGATCACACTTTGCGTTCTTCGCTATCTGTGCTTCTAACGCAATCTCAAGCTGAGAATGTGTGAGAGAGAGAGTGTGTGCGTAAACAGTTGATTGAAAGGAGAAGAGGTAGGCCTGATAGGCTAATCTTAGGCCCGCTACTTCCCACTGGGGCAAGATGACGGTTGCAAAGAAAGAAATAAAAAAGAAGAAGACGGTGAACATAGAAGGTATGAAAAATGGCAGTGAAATCAACCAATGAACTGCGTTTAAGTGTGAAGGCTCGAACGGGCTATTCTCGAACTGACACAGACGCTTGTTCTGACAAAGTACCTTATATAAAGGCACCGCCGATGTTTTTTAGAAAGGCACTGTTATTTGGACCGCGTGAGTTCCGGAGCTTTAATTTGCCGGTAGTATGCGTATAATGTTTGCGGGGACAGATTGGTCGCAGTTAGCTAAGGACCGGGACAATTGGAGATCTATGGGAGAGGCCTCTGCGGTTTACGCACTGTGTAAAGTTGGTTTTGGGATACCCACTGGGGTGTAACGATCTGATTGATTTGATTGATTGATTGTGGGGTTTAACCCCCCGACGCAACGCAGGCGATGAGGCGCGCCGTAGTGGAGGGCTCCGGATTAATTTTGACCACCTGGGGATCTTTATCGTGCGCCGAAATCTCGTACACACGGGCGTTTTTGCTTTTCGCCTCCATCGGTGTAACGATCTGGATTTTGGGCTTTGAAGGCGTTGGCTTTCGGCCAGAGAAATGATGGGGATGATAACTTTATGTTGCCCAAAACACAATATCCCAATATGGCCACATCGCAAAATCAGTACCACAATATCAACGCCCGATACCAGAATATGGACGGCTGGAGGCAGCGACGCGCACATATTGAAGACCGACTACAACAAGCTGTCGACGTGGTGGAAGCTTACGCCGGAAAACGTGGTCTGATGTGTTCTCCGCAGAAATCTGCTCTTCTCTACAGTCCTCCTGGCAAACGACACCGTCCAGGTTTTCCCACTGTAGACATTTAGCTTGTATTACAAGATCGACCAGAGAAGGCTTCGCGTTTCAACCACATTTCACTTCACCCACAATCATCATCGTCGCCAGAGAAAGTTGGCTTTCCTGCAGTGCGTTTTTGGGGCAACGTCGCCATCCGTGAAACGTAGAAAGCTTCGCTTTAACAAACCCAAGCAAACGAAACTGGGGGCATCAACACAGGATGAGGAAGTACGCGCGACACGTGCTGGGACCGTAGAACGTGGCAGCGGCGCACGAACCCGTTTATTTTAAAGACGATTGTTTTTTACCCCTGTCAAACGTGTCTGTTTAAGTGCGCTTCCGCCGAGTGCACTCGGGCTTCCCAAGTGACACTTAGGCTGCGCGCTGCTAAACGACGAAATAAGTGCCCTTGGCCGTGATGTCAGTGACGATAGCCGGCGTAAACATTACGCAAAATTACTTGAAATTCCCCCTCTTTATCGCGTGAGGAATAATGTAAACATTTCGTTGTGTTTGCATTGTTTAAAATCGCAATCGGCGCCTCGCACAAGACCACAAAAAAACAGAGTCGGGACGGCGACTGAACACCGGCGCTGATATCTTCACTGTTATTCACTGCGTAGTATGACACCAGCATTATTGTTTGGAGGAAATTATCCGAAAGCGCTGAATACAACAGAAATAGGCTGAAGCAGGAACACAATCACAGAGCCACAAGAAACCACCCACGAGGACGCCACAGAGAACGGCTGCCATGGAGCAAAACACCCACCAGGCGGCGCTGGCACCTTGTTGAGAGTAGGGTGCCTCGATGCGCGCCCGCTCCGGGCGCGCATCGAGGCACCCTAGTTGAGAGGGAGTTTATTTTCTTATTTTTCGTCGCTGCTGCAATTTTTGTAAAAGTAAATAAGCAATATATCTATAATTAACTTTTAGCGTTACTTACTATTATCTAAACGTTCGCGGTTTTATGTTAATTTTTCCGATTTTCGGACTTCTATTCACGAGATTACTCACTCGGCGGGCTGGCCCCGGTAAAGTGTGTTTGGGGACCACACTCAGCTTAAAGTGCGTTCCTTGTAAAGTGTCATTCGCGTTTGCCGTTTAGCTGCTCCCGAATGACATTTTAGCCAAGTGCACTCCGTGTAAGTGCACTTAAATGGGAACGTTTGACAGGGGCATTTCTTGGGCTACTAAAACGTAGAAATTTGAGTCTGTCTGTCTGTATCTCAGTTTGTCTGTCTGTGACTCTATTTAGCCGCCCGGCCAAAGTGAAACAGAAGCTGCGCAATAGTTTCATATACCCACAGCCAAATCTAAACGTCTGAGTACGGTGGCAATGTTCATACTTGTCAACATTGTTGAACAAGAACGAGACATTACGCAAATATAAGGCAGGAAATCAATACAGGAATGATATTTGCAGTGTTCTTTTACAAAAAATTCATGGATGCCTGATTTTTGCGATAGCAAATGAAATACTACACTGCAAAAAAAAAAACAAATCACTCTGTCGCCTGCTGTTAACGAGCCACAATAGCTTCTGGCGGCATTTTAAGAAATCAGGCAACAGTTAAGAAAGGTTTCACTGGATATGTTCAACGTTCCTCGATTCCACGTTTCACTAGATAGGTTCCAGGGCGCCCCTATTCACCCGCGTCTCCGCCGTATACGGCAGCGCTGGCATCGAGGCAGCCGGCCTGGAGCAGTGGAACGCGGTAAATTTAAATTGACTTGAGCAAACCTCTAGCGTGTTTACCTTGGGAGGAGCCCGACAGAAGAGGAACAGCATGAGGGGTGAGTGGGAAAGCGAAGGGAGGCATTTACTTGGCAAATGTCGACGAAATGACTATCGTCTTTCGTCGACATTTGCAACGAAATGAGCAGATACGCGGCCATTTTTTTTTGTCATTCTCATTATGTTTAAATACTTTTTTTATCAGCTTTCTCACTTTCTTAAGTACAGCAAACTAAAGGAACGGGAACAAAAGGTGCCAAACTGCACCTGTCTGGGTTCCTGACTCCATGCATTCTGCAAAACGGGGAAACAGAAACACGCTCAGTTACAATAGAAACACACAGAAAACGTGCGAATGGTATGTATAGGTTCTAGGGATTTTATAAAAAACGGATATGGTATACAAAAACGCGGTTACATTGAAAAACAAAAAAACAAAACAAACATAAGCAGTCGGAATCACACAGAAAATACAAACGAAGTCAATGCTGTCTTGAAAGAAATAAGAGATGGGACACTGATAAAGTATGTCCATTAAGTTATTGTTTTTATTTAAGAGGCCATGAATTAGGTGCTGTAAACTTTGAAAGCCGTAATTGGTTCTGATCTTCGGCGTTTCGGTTTCCTGCACCTATAGGTTTCCTTGGCCTCGGTGTGTGCGTTGCCGACTTCCTCCCCCTTTCTGTCGCCCCCGCGTTTTGGGCAGCTGTGGTTTCCCTCTTTTCCAGCGTAAAATACGGCCTCGCTGTGCTCCGAGCTCGGAATTCGGGGACAGTGCGGCAATCGCATGTCGGCGAGGAGGAAAAGGATGTGCGAGCACGGCTGAGCAACAAGCGAGGGGGCAGGGTCCTCTCGTGCAAAGCCAAGCCTCTGGCCATACAATGGATTGCGCGCACCGCGCCTCACAGGGATGATGGTGTACGGCGTCGTGATCTCGGCTCGCTATCGTACCCGGAGAGGCCTCTCTGTCTTCGCTTTGTTCTTTCTTTTCACCCGGCCATTAATCCGGCGGCCTTCTCCTTTTAATTCTTTCTGGCTGCTTCTTGCACCGGCCGTCTGCCTCAGCTGGTCGCCCGCCGCTCACGAGATGGAGAGAGAGTGCAGCGCTGTTTGCGCCGGCTGCTTCTTCATTCATGGGAGGCGGATATGTGCGTGCCCTTCTCGGCCGCACCTCCGGGAACCTTTCCGCCGGGCGCCTCACGGAGAGGGGGACGCCTTGCAAGAAACCGGCCGCCGCGCTTCACGCTTCTTTTTCTTCTCTGTTGAGCGTGGGATTGATTCTGCTTCGCAGTAACACCGCAGGGCCTTCGTTGTTGGTTGGTTCATTTGGCAGACTGGCTAGAGCGCTGCGTGAGCACGGGGCCAAACTGGGCCCTTGCGGTACCCCGCGAGTGTATTGCCTTGGCATTGAACTTCCAAAAGGACGCACCGCAGTCATCCTTTTTAGGGGAGAAGCACCTTAGCACGTCGCTTTGCCCGTGGCTTGTCCCTTGGCGTCCGTGTACAAAGTTTTGCGCATGCGCGAGGAGCATTGGATTGCATTGGATTAAATTGAATTGTACCGGATTAGATTGAATTGGATTGGAATGGTATATACTGTACACACGCGTTGTCACTCGTTTACATGCGCGAGTGGGCAATGCCACGGGTGATTTACTGTAAGAACGATTGCCAGTGCTTCGCCCACTCGTCATGATTCACTTCGTGGAGATGCGTGATTTTTTTTTGTCTCCTTGCGGTGTTGCAAAAATAATATCCCTTTTTTCTTCCCTTTAATGTAATTATGAACTCAACTCTATTCACTTTTCTTAGTGTCTGGAGCAAAAACGACGCGTTGAATGTCATAACTTCCTTGGCATACTTCAAGTGGGCTTGCGGGCAGACAGGCGGGCCTCAACAGGTAGGCCGACGTAGTGCTCCAAGAGTCACGGTCACCCACCAAAATGATTGATTTGATTGATTGTAGGGTTTAACGCGCCGACGCAACGCAGGCGATGAGGCGCGCCGTAGTGGAGGGCTCCGGATTAATTTTGACCGCCTCCACGGTATCTTTAACGTGCGCCGAAGTTTCGAACACACGGGCGTTGCCACACAAACTTGGAGGTTAAACACCACAAAATAAAGACAGGCATACGCTGGCGCGAGTCTGAACTGGCATGCCGCTTTATCAGCTGTGCGCTGCCTGTCTATGCAATGGCGCCGAAATCAGTACAAAGCATGGCGCTGTCTTTGTGCTTGAAAATTTTGAATATTATCGAGAAAGGACGGTCACCTCGATGCTTTTTATCCGGAATAACTTCCAATTAACCGGTATAATTAGGTTTTAGCTCCAAACAATCGACCGATTTCTTCTTCCGTTGGGTTGCGCGTTAAATTGCCGGGACCCCCATATAACTTCAAATGAACCGAAAATTCAAATTGAGCGACTTCGGCGCTTATGTCCTGCTCTGCGGCCCGTCTACGGCACTATATCTGTTCGAGAAGGGAGTGGTGTTCAGAGACCGGTTCGTATAATACTTCGTACGCAGCAAATACTCGCATAGCGACGAATGCCAAATATCTAAGGCGAAAAATGCGAGTAATCTTTGCGCATTGTTCTTGGCTAACTGCCGCATGCATGCAGAACCTATAGGCGGTGCGTTTCGCGCTTTTTTTTTTTTTGCTTTTTTGCATAGCTTAGTTCATAAATGTTTGTGCCAGGTATTGCACGCTCTTTTATCTCGAACGGCCGTTTCGAAAGACTTTATTTTGAAGTGCCCGCTTCGGGATCGGCATTCTCTGCGCTCTCGAGATAAGAATCGGCTGATAAATGACATTCTCGCTGTCGAGAGCGCTGTTGCGAGAGGGGTCTTTCGAAAGAGCTGGCAAGTATACACTCTGTACAAGGACGCGTCTTGTGGGAGCGGCGGCTACAGCTGTCGGCTCTTTGTCGAAATTCCTCAATTCGTATTCGGTCAAGGGGCAATTCCGATTATTCTGTTATTTAGCACAGAGAGAGAGAGAGAGAGAGAGAGAGAGAGAGAGAGAGAGAGATGTAGGTCGTGGTGGTAGTGGTGCACGAAACACCAGACCGCAGCTATGAAGCCAAAATCACCAGAACTGTGTCGCACCGAGGGAGAATAAGCGTTCTTTATTGAGAAAAAAACTAAATTGGAGTCTTCAGGGTGACTTCCTTAGTCCAGGACGCCTTGATCTCGGCCCTCGTCAACGGCCCTCTCGTAACGATGTAAAGAAATGCTGGACGTAAACCTGAAGTAGCCCTGTTGCCTATATATATACGATACTGATTTCGTTTTCACTACTTCACCTGTGTCAACAGCGAACTGCGGACAGGACTTAAGGAAAAAGAAGGGCAGAACAAGCGTCGGGCAGGCTTCGCGGTGTCAGAACTAAACCGCGAATAAGTTTGCGGAAATGGTCGAGGCTGCACGCGACTTGTCGTTTGCGAGCGGTTCATGCGTGGGCGCTGTACGAGTAGCAGTTTTTTGGGGGTTTGGAGCGGAATGTCAGCACCGAGATCTTCTAATGGACCCCCCATCGCGCGTATCCGAAGGGGCGTTCTAACAGGGCCACGATAAAGAAGCGGAAGCGTGTGGGCGGGATAAGTTTCGTAAATTAACCTGGACCGAGATGTATGCTTATCCTGCCAAGGACAATCGCAGTTCCTTTTCTTTTGGTAACGGTTTACTGCTTTTGGCGAGTGCTTGGTAATTGAAAGCGAATTGCGTAACGCTAGACCGCTCTGAAATTTATCTCGGCTGCGTGCTTTATACGAATGGCTTTGATCTCACGCCGAAGCGGTAGGAGGTGTATGCGGATATTTCGACTCGTGGCCGATGATGAACTCGGTTGCTGTCGTTTCGGGGCAAACATCCATCCAAGTACAACGAAGAACGGAATTCCTAGAGTATTTCGCATGATTCCAGCCGTATTTCTCGCGGTTTTTAATCTGAACTAGAGCCACTAGATGGCTCTAGTCTGAACCATGTACAGGGCGCTTCTGGGGGGCGGGATTAAACACGTTCGGGTTCTCTCCCTTTTCACTTTCGCTCCCTTTCCCCGCGCTGTGGCCAGGAGCACACCAACCGAGCGCACTCTCACGGCAGAGTTACACCAGACGAACATACTCTCACATTGAGAAGGAACCTTTCTCTCTATCCTCGGCGACGCTTTCCTGCGGGATCAAAAGGCCGTCAAGACCACCCATGCTGCACTCCAGGAAGGCCGGCGAAGCTTTACACGCCTACTCGTTGGGCGACCCGGAGTTCGACGAAGTTTTTTATTGCGAATTAACGGGGGCATCCGGTCAACAGAAGGATTTGGGCAGCCAAAGCATCAAAAGGTCGACCTCAGCATTTGCGCCCATCCGGCGGTCGCAACAACGGCTCAGTTTAAAAAAATTCAAATTTTATTCATTGAAAATTTAGTGATGATTTAAATTTTCAACATTCCGCATCAGCGATGCGCGACTGTTTACCCCACCCATGTATACAAGCCGCCGTGTTCGCTTCTCGACTTTCCAATACAGAGACTTGTGTTGGCGGAGTATAAAATCGTGCCTCGTTGATGTGGACACTTTCGTTCTCGACGAGGATTGTCTATAAAACGACCGAGCCGTCAAAGTGAACGCATATTGAAGAAAAAAAAAGAATTAAATTGACTTACAAGATTACGGGGTAAGGTAAAATCACGTTTCTGCGCGTTGCAATATGCCACCTGCAGGTTCGAAGTGAACAGCGGAACTTAATGAGAGTTCAAAGGCCCCTGTGGAGTCGACGCCGATATCGATCGAGACCATTGCCCGTATCTCTGCAGCGTTGCTTATGTATACGGCTACGGCATCCTGGGCGCAAGCGACGCCGCTTCTGTCGCAATGCGCGATTGTAACCTTGCATTGTGCTCCAATCTGCCTCCCCGTTGTGTTGTGAAAGCGTTACCGCTTTCATGCCCGATGCCACAGTGAGCTGCAGCCGTGGCGCGGAGGGATTGTGATGATTGATTTTGATTGTAGGGTTTAACGCGCCGACGCAACGCAGGCGATGAGGCGCGCCGTAGTGGAGGGCTCCAGATTAATTTTGACCACATGGGGATATTTAACGTGCGCCGAAATCTCGTACACACGGGCTTTTTTGCTTTTCGCCTCCATCAGAAAAGCGGCCGCCGCGGCCGGGAATCGAACCCGCGACCTCGTGCTCAGCAGCGAAACGCCTTAGCCACAGAGCCACCGCGGCGGGTCGGAGGGATTGTGCCAGACGTAATTGATTGATTGATTCATTGATTGTGATGATTAACGCGCCGATGGTCCACAGGCGGTAAGGCGCGCCGCAGTGTAGGGCTCCGGATTAATTTTGACCACCTGGGGATCTTTAACGTGCGCCCAAATCTCGTGCACACGGGAGTTTTATTTCGCTTTCCGCCTCCATCAGAAAAGTGGTTTCCGCGGCCGGGAATCGAACCCGCGTCCTTGGGTTCGGCAGCACAATGCCTTAGCCACTGAGCCATCGGGGCGGTTTTGTGCCAGACGCATGCGGCGACACAGAGGTCATCCGCCCTGTAGCTTACTCGCGCTGGTTTCAAGCCGAAAGCCTAGCAATTATCAAACACTTCTTTGCTACTATACGTCGTGCTTGCGTCTCTCTCTTCTCTTTTGTTTGGTCGTCTTTTGACGCGCGTGAGGCCGCGGCCACACTAGCCGGACCACACGCGGCAGCTATAGCAGCGTCCTTCTCCGCGTGCAACTTTTAGCACGAGGCCGCGGGTTCGATTCCTGGCCGCGGTGGCCGCTTTTCTGATGGAGGCGAAAAGCAAAAACGCCCGTGTGTTCGAGATGTCACCACACTTTAAAGATCTCCAGGTGGTCAAAATTGACCGGAACCCTCCACTACGGCGCGCCGCATCGCCTGCGTTAAACCCCACAATCAATCAATCAATCAATCAATCAATCAATCAATCAATCAATCAATCAATCAATCAATCAATCAATCAATCAATCAATCAATCAATCAATCAATCAATCAATCAATCAGGCTAATTATTGCTCCATTTTGACGCGGCGCCGGATTACCGCTGTGGTTAGGGCACCTGGCCGATACTCTGGCGACCAGGGATGAAAATCTCACACAAACGCAATTTATTTTCTCTTTACAGCGGCGCCGCCGTTTTTGTGTCATCCGTGTTGACGGACGACGAGTACGACGACGGTCATTTTTCGCGTTTTATGAGAGACCTGAAGATTTCTGCGTGAAATCCATGAATGAGGAAAGGGGACTACCGAGGACATGTGAAATGTCCAACCTGCTGTGAGGCAAAGGGTTCCGGCAGACCTTCACCACCTACTATGGACATGCCCTGGAACTAAGGACATTCGAAGAAAATGTTTGATGGCAGCAGGCCTAAATTTGCAGCAAGACACGCATTACCATCGGTGGCTCCATGGTCCTGCCTACCGTTCCCTACTGGACTATATCCGGGAGGCCAACCTAGTTTCCTGGATATAGATCGGACCCGCTTGGTGTCTACTAAGCCTTGAGGCTATTAAATAAACGAAACAACAACAACAACAACAAAGAAGCCACGTTATAGAGACATTGCGAAATACTGCGATCGACGTTTTGTTTGTGCCAGCTGTTGCACGATCGAGACAGAAATGCGTGGGTCTCTGTGAATTTGCGAACGTGTGTATGCCACCCTGCCAATTGTCCTAACGAAAGGTTCTGTGCTGACGAGTCGCTAATGAATCGAAGGAGAATTTCGATGTCCCACACGTCGCTACGAGAGGTATTAGTGCTTGTGATGTATCTTGTTTTTCCTGCTTGTCTTATCAGTGCTGTTAGTTTAATTTTTGGACTCGTAAATATTGCACCATTTGGAGTTACCTTGGGCCCAGACGAGTTAGTTAACGCGAGTGTTTTAATACGAACATAACACGCTTCGTTTCCATGGGCTGGTTAAAATTTTGCTTAGCGCGAGAGGAAAGATATGCTGCGTCAAAAGTGCTAAAAAGAGTGTATTCATGCATTCAAAGTTGTCACTGCAAAAAAAGAAAGAAAGAAAAAAAAAGCAATTCTCGATAACCAGGTAGAACTGAAAAAATTCTCGGATCACTTGAAGGGGACATGAAGACAAAACCGAGCTTTGTTTAGTTTGAAAGAACCTCACTCAGCTCCGTTCGATCCACGAAAGATGTTTTCTAACCGAAAAACCGCTTGGAGTGTAGAGAAGCGTTCAAATTTCGCGCTACAGTGACGTTTTATGGGCAGGAATGACGGGTCAGCACTAAAAACACAGTTTTGAGTGTGTTAACTACATGTTAGCATTCAATTGATGCGATCAAATGGACCTAGAGTCCCCACTACAATCGTCCAGTCATGTGTCTTAGCGATGGGTTAGTTTAGCGGCCTCCAATCGCACAAACAAGATTCTGTGACGTCATAGAAAAGTTGCCGGAAAGTGGCTACGGAGTCGTCACTGCTTCACGTGTTTTCTTTGATTGATTAATTGAAGCTTTATTCATTTTTACATTATATCCTTAATGATTGATTGATTGATTGATTGATTGATTGATTGATTGTAGGGTTTAATGCGCCGGCGCAACGCAGGCGATGAGGCGCGCCGTAGTGGAGGGCCCCGGATTAATTTTGACCACCTGGGGATCTTTAGCGCGCGCCGAAATCTCGTACACACGGGCGTTTTTGCTTTTCACCTCCGTCAGAAAAGCGGCCGCCGTGGCTGAGAATCGAACCCGCGACCTCGTGCTCAGCAGCGCAACGCCTTAGCCACTGAGCCACCGCGGCGGGTAATATTTCTTTAATATCTCCGTTATTTGTTCGAAGGTTGCGATAAAATTGTCATCATTGTTATCGGGAGAAATCAGTCTTTTTAATGAACAAACTTGTATTTTGGCTTCATGGTCCCTTTAAGTCTGCCTACAAGGTTTAAAGGCGAAGGCCTGGCGATGCTTACTCGTCAGCGACGTGTTTGCTGCTAGACCGTATTTGCTCCTCTTTCTTCGTCTTTGGTCGCGATTTACTTCGACGGGCTCCTTTTCTGCCGCACCCTGTTTGAGTCCTTTCGCTTTCGTTTGTTCGTACTTTGGCGCGCGATACTTGAGCGGGTGACACCCGCCACAACTTCCGCAGTATCAGCGTTCTGCGCGGCTGGGGTGCACCAGTTCTGCTCACGTGCCTCCACGTTCACTCGTCACGCGAACGCGCACTGCTTCCTTCCGCCGCTGGCAACGTGCGGCGATAGCGCAGCGTTAACGTGCGGAGCTCGTACTGCGGAAGATACGGCCATTTTTTTTTTTTTTTGGCCGGGCAACTACATCAACAATGACGGTTAATAGCGGAATGGGCTTGGTCCGTGGTTTCGCTAGCGGCAAAATTGGAAGGAGCAAGAATAGTTTTCGTATGTACCGCTGCTATGTTTTCGTGCGTAAAACGCGTTTCCTGTGGTCATTGTTCCGCGGCGCTGCCACGCACGAACGCTGATTGCCGAGCGCCGCAAGTTCACGTTCCTCCGCATCACCTCACGATCGAGGCGGCAGGGAAGGAGTCCGTCAGCCGGTACAGTGCAGCGCGCGGCAGCAGGATCGCCCTTCGCTTGGCCCGCGGCGGGCCTCCCCCTCTCCGTAGCTGCCGCAAAGTACACGACGCCGTCCGCCTGGCACGGACGGAGGCGACAAACACGCGTTTTTCCGCGCGCTGGGGACACGCACCTGCTCCCCCTCCCTCCCCTCGCGGTGCGCGGAGACTTGGAGGTGTCCCGCAGTCGTCGCAGTTCCTCCCGAGGCTGCCGCGGCGGCGTCGGCTTTTCGTCGGCGGGTGGCCGACCTGTTGCACGGCGGCACGGAGCACGGAGCGCTCCCCTCGCCTCGGCCCCCTCTCTCACCCCTCGCCGTGACAGCAGCCGGCGTGTGTTGTTTCCCGGATGTTGTCTGCCTCGCCTGCACGGCGAGATCGCCGCAGTCGCTCGCTCGGAGCGGTCATGCGCTGCAGCTTCCCTGTGGAAGAAGGGTTGTCGTCTGCTGTTGCCGTCTGCCGTTCCCGAGCGTCGTTTGGAAGTATCGTCTGCTACCGATTGAGTTGATCTCGGCGAATTGTGCGTATGTGCTGGTTTCGTTTACGGCTAAACTGACCTCTGCGTCCAGCCGTGGGATGCAGCCATGTCCTACGTTGTCGACGAGCGGCCGTTGCAAGCAGCACGTGCACTGGCACGATCGGTGTTGACGTGGTGAGGGACCGACGTGTGCTGCTGGTGACTCGGGCCTTTCTGACGTCTCAGCCGGAGGCGTCCCAGTATCGCCCGTCGGCACTGCCGTCTGCGTCATCTTATGCGCTGGATTCGCTGCAGTGGCGCCGTGATCAGTTTAGGCTCAATGTCGGACAACGGGCTTGGAAGATTTACTGTGTTTAGGTTACACTAACCTAAACGTGTACACTCGCCCGGGCTCCAAGCGCGGACGATTTGTTCCCTCCTGCGTGCCTGCATGGTAGTGAAACCCGGCGGCGATAAGTGTTTTGTAGCGCGGCGTTCGTGTTATCTCTGGTGGTAATCGCTCGGAAACGACGGATAGAAATTCCCCGGCTGTCGGAAGCGGAGTAAAGAGGCATGGAACGTCCGTCCAGTGGTGGACCTGAAGTGGTGGCAACTTCCGGCCGGACGGCCCGCTCTTCTGCGTGTGTTGTCAGTGGGGGCTTGTGAGGCCGATGCTGGAGTCAGGAGTGCCTGCGCGCTGCTTCCGGAAGGAATACACTCTGTTCGGCGAGGATTTGCACTGACCGTCACGCTGGCTTCGTCAACGAAGACCCTCTTTATGGCGGCACGCACAGCGGTGAGTACGCACAGACCCCGTGTGGAGTTTCCTGTAGGCGGTGATGTTTGACGCGTACTAACGCGTGCGAGTACGCCCACGATTTAGTTGGGGGCAAGGCAGTACTGGTGCAGCAAGACAGGCTGGTATCACTTGTTTGTTTTCCGACCGCCTGTGCCGGAAAATTGTTAGGACCAAACAATAGCAATGCACATCTCTAACCAAACTTACGACCATCTCTATCGAGCTCTAATTGGCCCTCGGCGTCGACTTTCCATTTGAAATAAAAAGTAGAGAGGTGCGTAGAAATCAGTTTTCGAAATTCTGGGTTTGCCGGAACACAACTTAAGGTTCTGCGGCTGCATCATCGAGCGCCGCTCTGAAGCAGGTTACAAAATCGCGTGAGTTGTTGACATTCGCTCCAACCACGGTCTTACAGTTTGTGAGTGCTGCGGAGTATTGCTCCCCTTTTGTTCGCGGTTGCGTTTCCATTATTTTTGCTTGGAGGACGAAGCCAGTCAGTGTCACTTGGCGTCCAATTTACATGTTCACTCGAACATGCGTTGCACATATGTTGCTTGGTCTATGGACAGCGTGCATTTCTGTCTGAATGGGTTTGCGAATTTCCGTAATTTGAACAGTTTTTATGCACTCTGCGTCGACTGCTGCCTGGAAGGCACCATTCCACACCAGCCTGTAAGAATAATGCGTGCAAATGTAATGAATTACGTGATTGTGTAGAAAAGAGGAGTTACCGGAGTGTTGAGCAATGAAAGGACTCTGGCAGTGATTTACACACGTGTCCTTTGCTGGAAGCGACCTAAAACGCAAAACTCCATTCTAGCTTCGATGAAGTATTGCGTAAAGATATAGTTGTGTTAACTATAGAGTAAAAACCAGCGTTTCTTCAGAAAGTTCAGTTGTCCCGCCGCGGTGGCTAACGCGTTGCGCTGCTGAGCACGAGGACGCGCGTTCGATTCCCGGCCGGGGCGCCCGCTATTCTGATGGAGGCGAAAAGCAAAAACGCCCGTGTGTGCGAGATTTCGGCGCACGTTAAAGATCCCCTGCAGGTGGCCAAAATTAATCAGGAGCCCTCCACTACGGCGCGCCGCATCGCCTGCGTTGCGTCAACGTGTTAAACCCTCCAATCAATCAATCAGAAAGTTCAATTGGGAAACACGATTCGCAGTGTGGCAAAAGAATTTCGGCAGAAGTAATTAAAGCACAACGTAGGGCGTATGTCTCGCGCTCTCATAATTACCTATATACGTACGACGCCCCTTAGCCCGGCCGGAAATGTGTAAACGCATGACTGCGCATCTCCTTTAGCGTCGGCTACCGGGAAGAGGGCGTTTGGGTATACCTGGTGTGGAGGTACCGCGAACTTTTCAGATCAGCACAGCCTCCGGATGCTCATCCAGGCTTTTTCGGATGCTTTTTCTGTTTACTCTCTGGGTTCGGGAACCCGAGTCGTTCCTCAATGTCAAATGCTTCCTAAGGTTCGAGAATTTTGGTTAATTCTAATTTGGGGGATTTACGCGCCTAAATCACCATCGGAAACGAAGCGCGCTGTAGTGTCGCAGGGTTACAGATTAATTTTAACCATCCGGGGTCCGCGCGCAGAAAATGTCGACTTTGGGGTGCTTTTGTTTCCCTTTCGGCTCCGTCAAAGAACGCCGGTCGGTTTTACCAATGCAGAATTAACGGAGAAAGTTTGGGCGCCCACTCAGTGGAACGTCGCCAAGGCGCAGTTTTTTTTTTTTTTATGGACGTTAGGTAACGCACCGCATCTGAAGGTGACACCAACTTGCGATGGGGGGGCTTTAGACGTGTAGTTCCGATACAGCTAGCGACCGCAAAGTTTTCATTCAATTTGCCTCTTCGAAGTGACACCAACCTGTGGGGCAATCCCGCATCACGTGTCAGCCGCAAACATGTTGCAGAAGCTGGACAGTGTGTCCCCAATGGTGGCTACTGCGAGGCGCGTACCGTATTTTAGCGCGTATAACCCGCACCGTAAATACGAAAATTTCAGTGGCAAAGAGGGGTGCGGATAATACGCGTTTTTTTTTTTTCCCCTTTAGTGCAGCTTCACGGCAATGCACATTGTGCCGTGAGGCTCCTACGCTGTAACACTGAGCCTTCCATGGCAGCGATTGCGCAAAACATACAAGGACAAGGAAGAAAAAAAAAAAAAACAAGGACGAGCGCAACGTAACGGTTGAATTTTATTGGGCAATTGTGACTTTCGCCTTGCAGTCAGCGTATTCTATTCGCTAAATATACGCCTTTTCTGTCCACATAGTATGTGATGTGTTGCTTGAGTAGTAGCTTTGGTGCAGCCTTTCCTGTATGAAATGTGCGGGCAATACGCGAGGATTTTTTTTTCTTTTTTCGGCAGGCTGAAAGTGGGTGTGCGGATTATATGGAGGGGCGGGTTATTCGCGGGAGAATGCGGTATTTGGCTCCAGCGCGCTCTTGTTCGGCCGCCGCTAGCTCGCAGTCGAAGCGTGGCCGGCGGATTGAGTGGCACTGATCGAGGTCGGCCGGCGGAGGGTCGGCGAAAAAACGGGCCGGACATCCTGCTCGTCTCAGCTGCTGCCGCGGCTGTCCAACAAGGAGACGTCGCATTCCTGCGGATGGTGATGCCTGGGTCGCACAGCTGCTGCCGCGCTGTTTTCTTTCTTTTCGGTGCCCTCCTTATCGCGCGCCAAATGGCCGCGGAGCTTCGCCGCGTAACGATTTGTTTGCACTGTGGCCACCGGGTGATGGACAGGTGCCCCGCCCACTCACGGAACTTTCTTTACGGTCAAGCTGTCTATGGCTAGGATGCCGGATTTTTTACCGCCCTCGTGGAAAAATGCAACGCGTGAAAGTCAGCTTTTAAACACCAAGCGTACACCGGTGATGCCTTAGGGCCTTAATATTTCGACACAAGACCGCTCATATTGCCTCTGCAAAAGTGTCTTCTCAGCAATGCATTTGTGCTTAGAGGTGAAGCCGACGTTGAGGCGACCGGTGTAATCTTGGTCTTTAATGGATTGTTTGTAGGGTTCAACGCAGGTGATGAGGCGCGCCGTAGTAGAGGGATCCGGAGTAATTTTGCCCACCTGGGGATCTTTAACGTGCGCCGAAATCTCGACCACACGGGCGTTTGTGCTTTTCGCCTCTATCAGAAAAGCGGCCGCCGCGGTCGGGAATCGAGCCCGCGACCTCGAGCTCAGCAGCACGACGTCTTAGCCACTGAGCTACCGCGGCGGGTGTAATCTTGGTCTTTAAAGCTTACTTTCCCGCATAGTGGCATCGGGAACAAGATGACTAGGAGCACTGTTTTATGCAGGGCGACACAGCATGCGTGATGCACCCACGCAAGCGGGTGAGAGAAAGAGAGGTTGTGCGTCGCTTTGTGAGGTGCGGGGTGCATGGCAGAATGTGAATGCGCACGGTCGTTTTGTAACTGGCGGCTGAGCCCATACTTTCAAGAAAAAGAAAAAAAAATGAAACTGCAGCAGCAGCACGCTTCCCAACAATCGCCGGTGCTGTTCGACCTTAACTGCATGGCTGCTAGCCGGAGCAGAATGGAGTTGCTTTGGAACGGACTTTGTGACGTACGCGCAGGCACTTTTCTCGATGGAATCAGGCGTGTACGCCATATTCAGTGGTAGCCATGGGCGTCCGCAGGGGGGCGCAAAAGGGGCACTTAAACCCCCCCCCCCCCCCCACCCAAAGTTACCCCAGCACAATTGCCCCGCCACCTCACCCTCCATCCTTTCCCCTCTATACAATGGGTTTGCCCCCTCAGGACAAAGTCCTTCCGACGCCCATGGCGGTAGCATTAATAAATGGCCCTCGGATTGTATTAGATGTGACGCATACGTAGGAGCTTTGTCGCTTTACTGATCGTTCATTTGCCTCGATTCTATGGAAGCGAGCGTATGCTGGGTCCGGGCTCATTTCCGACAGCCTGTTTTACAGCGCGCAACGCCCTTGTTTATGTAAGAGGGAGTTGCTGTGTGATGTACTAGGGAGCTGGCTACGTATGAAAGCTGCTGACGTAGAGTTTTCGAGCAAACGGTGGCACATCTCTGTCCGCCGTGTGCGCGCGCAAAGTTACACGGTTTCTTTCTTTTTCCGCGGAGAAGCAGCTTCGCCCGACGCAATTGAAACTACTTGACGTCCTTTTTTCCTTGCGCACGTCGGGCGCTTAGTGCGCCGTAACGTGAGAGGCAATTCTTGATACGCAAACACGCACGCGGCTGATTTCTGTCGCTAGTGCGAACAGAAGTTTCGGAGGCAATGACGTACTTCACGTAGCGGTGCTACGGCGCCGCCTAGTTCACAAAAACAGAATTCCGTTTCTGTCACTCCTCGTCTTCGGACATTTCGGAGTGTCAGTTTTCATGCTCGTGCCCTCGCGGGGGGGGGGATCGGCTTAGAAGCCGGAAGGGACTCGTTCAAGTAACCAGTGGCCTGGGCTCGTGGGGGAAAAGACAAAAGAATCCCGAGCCATCTCCACTAACGTGAAACCTCGGGAGGGACGAAGCATGCAGTGTATGTGTGTATTCTTGGCGTTTTTGCCAACGGACATGAAACCGTTGGGAGGTACATGTATACAGCTTTGCTGTGAAAGTCTCGTGTGTTTGAAGCGCGAAGCTCTTCAGCGCGAGGAGTAAACGAGTGTCACGGTGCTTTAGTACCGTGACTACATGAGACGGCGGTTACGACGGCGACATTAGACGCCGACAGCCGAGCCGCGAAGGGGCTTCGCCTCTAAAGAAGGGGAAGCGACTGTGAGGGGGCGTGGCGGAGCGAATTGTGTCAGCCCTGGTTAATAGATGGCGTCGTCGTAGGCAGAGCATCGGGTGAACAGGCAGTGATCCTAGCTCCTTTTCTACACGTCAGCCTGCGCTTGGCATGTCTCGCGAGTCTCGAGAGTTCGTGTGGGAAAAAAACTGGCCGCATATTTTCTTGTGTCGCAGTAGTTATAGTAGAAAGACGGCAGTCTTCTGCCGACACGTAACACCCTTTCTCACTCTCCTGCCCTTCCCCTTTTCTCGCTCCCCTGCGATAAAAGCAGTGAAGGCGGTGAAGGTTTGTTCAGTATAATGATTCCGCGTTCGCGTGCCACCTGTTGGTAATACGGACAGGTATGAGCCGCGGCAACAGTTTTAGTGGATTGGAATGGTCTTGCCGATGATATACTTCGTGTTGAAGCATTATTTCACGGTGACCAGGCAACTGACTCGAGTGATAGTCATACAGACCCAAATTTTCCCGTTCAGGTATCCCAAAAGTGGCTGCGGTCTACACTCCCTCGAGTTGTCAAATACTGCGTAGAGCTGGTGCGAGTGACTTAGTACAGGCCGAAGAGAATCGCGTGTTTCTACTGATACAGCCAGGAACACATGTCCAAATTTTGGCCTTCTCTCAGGGTATGCACGGAGTGGAGTTTGACCTTAAAAAAAAAAAAAACATGAAATAATTCCGCGAAAGTGCTCTTTGCCGGTCATCGTTCCAACTTGGGCGATGGGCTTGCTCGAGGAGCGGGGCCGCGCGGTCGTGTCTTCGTGGCGGCCGGGAGGCGACGGCGGAGGAAACTCGTTTCCTCGGCCGACCGCAGCGGTGATGGCGATGCGGATGAGCCTCCTCTCCGCGCACGAGAAGCCCATCCTCCAGCGGCGCACGGAATTCCGCGCGCGTGCGGCGGCGGCCCGATCCTGCTGCGATCGCGGCTCGCTTCATCGAAACCCACGGGCTGCCCGCATCAGCGTGTTTACACCCCCCCGCTTGTTTGCTGGGCTTGGTGCGCGCCTTTCCCGCCGGCCCGGCGCGCGTGCGTGAGCGCGTTTCTGTTTTTGTTGTTTCCCGCGCGCGCGTAACTTTCTCCGCGGCGCGTTTCGGACGCTGATGGAGTGGGGGGAGGAAGCGAGATGGGAATGGAGGGGGGGATTGCGCGTGTTCGTGACGCGGAGGGGGGTTTGAGTAGAGTCCACCCGCAGCGGCGTGTGTACGAAAGGGGGGGTGGGGTGGGGGGCTGCCGTCAGTCTCCTCCGCGAAGTGTCGCCCCCTTCTTTCTCGGGAACGCTGGGCAGCTACATTGTGTTCTCCTCTCCTCCTCGCCGTTCGTTGAGGGCCGGAGTTTGCCGAGAAGGCAGGAAGAATGTGTTGCAACAGGTTGTGGGCAATCGTGTACGTTGCGCGGCCAAGAATGAGATCGCTGGCAGGTTGGGGGGGCGGGGGGAGGGGGGAACCGAGCTCGTCGTGGTAATGCGTGAGCCCCCGCTGCACTACGCTTGCGCGTCCACAAACACGCAGTAACTTATCCCGTGCCTTTTGAAGGACGCTCCCGCGTGGTCCGGGCTCGGTGTACGATCTTCCGCTGAGTGTGTGTGTGGCAGGAAAAGACGGAGAGTGCCGAACATTCCTGAGCGAAGAGGCCCGATTTGCAACCCCTCCTCCTTTTCCGTTTCTTCGGAAGCTTGCGGTTTCCGGCGGCGCCTTGTTTTTTTTTGCGCCACGGCTGAGCTTTCAGGCCGCACTTTCTGATTTTGGCGTGGAATCGGTAATCCGTAAGGGGGTTATTTTTGGGTCAAGGAATGTTCTTTCCACTGGTGTTTTAGCTGAGACTCAACGCTAAACAGATAGCTTGACCGGAAAGGGCGTCACTAAATCGTCCGGTTTCTGGTTATCTGTAGGCTATTGCAGCGCTGTCGACGTCTCATGTCGTCAGCGTAATCGTCGTCTCGCGTAGTCACGGCACTGAGACACCGGGACACTCGTTTACGCCTTGCGCTAGAACGCTTCGTGTTTCAAAGATAAGATACTTTTACGGCAAAGCTGTATGCCTCTACCCCCAACGGTTTCATATCCGTAGGCAAAAAACGCCAAGGCGCCAAGAATACACTTATACACTGCATGCTTCGCCGCTCCCCGGGTTTCACGTTAGTGGAGATGGCCCGGGATTTTCTTGCTCCTTTTTGGTTGATGTCTGTACCTTCTTCCACACGTGCACGCGCCTCTTCCCGCGCCGTGAGTGCGTTGTGAGAGCAGTCTGAATGTGACGCGTTGGCGGACGGGCGCTGCCAAGTTGGCGCGAAAGTGTGACTCGCAAATTTTAAATCCTTAACCATTTCTGTGTGGACTCGACGAAGAAACCCGTGTGTGCGTCTCCCGCGCTTGACAGTTCACACTTTAGCCGTATAAGAACATGCTATTGGCCCTAAGGCAGCCATGCTTAGCTATCGGTCTCTTAACGTATCCCCTGAAAGGATGTCTTCTGAGCATTGCATACTAATATAATAGTACTGGTGCAAGATCGCTCTAAAGGGACACACGCGATTTTATGAAGGTATTCGGAATGAGACTCTGGAGCCATCATGCTTTAATGTAAAACTGCTTATATTTCCCCGGAAAATATGTCGTCCAAGCAATTCATTCGAAGTTAAAGCCTACTTTAAATGTTTCTGTATACAGCTGTGTACAACGCGGTGTATAGCACTGCATAGGGACACACCGGCTCTCATGGGTGTGTACATTAAAGGACTCTAGGACGTAGATACTTTGGCACGAGGCTTTTTATATTGCCCCTCGAAAGATGGCTCCCGAGTGAAGCGTCTGCGTGTAGTAATGAAGACGACTTTAATGAAGCACTTTAATTAAATGAGATAAACGGGGTATTATAGTAATCCCTCGTTATAACGAAGTGAGCGGGACGGCCAAAAATTTTGTTATAAGCAGTGTTTCGATATAAGCGATAACTCGAGAAAAGCTAAAGCATTTGAGCTTTAATTGCGCCACAGCTGTGAGGAATCAAAGCACAATGTATTCAGTGAAGCAAAACTTTATTCAGGTGCGAAAAACGCAGTGAGCTTTAGCTGTTCAAGTTCTTGCTGGGCGCGCGCGACCCATGCTCCAATTTGGCCAAGCATTGCATGACGCTGCGGTCACCGCAAATAAAAATGGCAGTGGCCACTTTTACAGGGGGAGTGCGGGCGTTATGGAACGCTACGATAGTTTCGCGCTGGACAGCGCCGCAAACTCAGTGGATCGAGTTTGAGGTTGTGTTTTTTGAGCTCAAAACAAAAAAAAAAACAAACAAACGATTAACCGCTTATTGTGGGTACACAGCGCAATCATGAAAACCGACCGGTTTTGCACTAAGAGATTTGCATGATCACTGGGCAATTTTTTTCCGAGCTGTGTAGCCGTTAGGTTTGCGATACAAGAGTTTTTTGGCGCCGTGTTGTCGACGACACTGCTGATTCTATGGAACGAGTGTCGGTGTTCGCGCACCAGCTCCTTCACGCCATTGCCCAATGTCTAGGAAAAAAACTCAATGGCCCTATCACGCATTTGGACCGTGAAATCGCCATTCGAAATCGCCGGCACAACACTATACTCGGAAATAAGTTAATAACGGCAATAGTTCGTGTACGGTATCACTCCGCCTAAGCGACGGACCCGTATGTCAACGGGCGCGCGCGTTTTGAAAGGAGACCGCTATGAATGCGTGGTATCGTCTGCATTTCCTCGCGTAGTTTGGTTGTCGTCGCTGCAGTAGTTTCTAAGCATATGAAGTTCAAAAAATAACTAAAACGGCTCGTGCTGCGTTCAAAATATTCCCAGCAACGCACTGCTTGCGCCGCGCGGATTAATATCCGGCTGGGGTGACAAGGCACAGTGGCAACTTCCGTTTTTAGGTACCTAAGGTTTTTAGGTACCTATACTTGAAAAGCGTGGACACGCAGTGGTTAAGAAAGACCAGAAGGCTAACGATGAAATACGGAAAGAACAGTGGAGAATCTAAAACAGCCAAGGTAACCAAAAAAGAGGCAAGGCAGATTGAAAAGTTAACGAATAAATGGAGGGAAAAAATGGAAGCTGGAACGTCGTTAAAGATGTACAGGGCTGAGAAATTGAACATCAGAAAGGAAAATTTCTACGATAATTCCCAGGGCAGTGCCTTGCTTTTTGAGGCTAGAGCAGGTTGCCTGCGAACTAAGAGCTATGTGGGTAAGTATTCACAAAATGATGGGGTATGCGTTGTCTGCGGAAAAGAAACAGAAACTATGCGGCACATCGTGTTAGAATGTGAGGGTATCCATCCAAATCTACATGAAGGAAATATCGGGCTACCAGAAGCCCTAGGATTTAAGGGTATCACAGATGAAGTTAACTTCGAGGCTGTCGAGAATGCTGGTGGACGAAAAGCAGAGAGGGGAATATTGCCTAGGACAGTTACCACCTGTAACAGGGAAAAGAAAGTATTTCGGGCCTAATAAGCTTTAATGCCTGCCCTAGGCAGCGCTAGTATTAAACCAAGAGTGTAAAATATAGGTATATTAGTCCTTTTTGGTAAGATGACATGTCATCACCCCGCTTCACAGGGGATACCAATAGCAATCACCATCATCATCATCATCATCGTTGCCGTTCTTAAGTTGTAACCAACCTCCTCGGTTGTAACCGAGTATAGCTTGCGTTTACCCGCCATGTTGTCACCGCCGCCGGTCAAGCCTCGGCTCGCCACTTAACTCTTAGTGGGTCACGCTCTTCGTGCGCTTCGAGTAATGCGGCCTAAAAGGCATGCGTTTGGGTTGGGACCAGAAGAAATTTCTAATAAAGTTATATTTCGAGTAAAGCGAGTTCGTTATAACGAGGGATTACTGTATTTGATAAAGGACCATCGGGGCTTCCTACTTTGCAAGCTTATGTGACTCCCAGGAGAAAACATCTTTCCAGCAATGCACCTGTGTATAGTACTGGAGCCGGCTTAAAGGGAAACGGGTAGTATCCGACAATCTTCACTTCGGAATTTCTGCAATTATTTTTTTATCTTGGTTATAACGGCATTTAGCTTTATTCGAAGTGTTTAGCGGTTTCAAATGCAGTGCATACATAGCAAATCATATCCGCTTTTACGAAATATTGCTTTCAACGAAATCACTTTCGCGTTCGGATGGCTTTCCTGTGGCGGATTTTTCGTGTGCAGTCGCTGGGAGACATCGTCTAAGGGAGCAGGTGTGCGCCATTTCTCTACACTTAACGTGTACATTGTTCGCGACGCATGTTGAAACACGCAATGCGTTCGAAGCTGTCCAGCAAAATCTTTAGGACTAGCCGGGGTCGTCTCCGCTGGTCAGCGGCAGAAAAGACAGAGGAGACAAGTCGCAAGGGACGAGAATAAATGCTCTCTCTCTCTCTCTCTCTCTCTCTCTCTCTCTCTCTCTCTCTCTCTCTCTCTCTCTCTCTCTCTCTCTCTGTGTCTTTCCCGAAAGAGGATTTAATCAGTGCGGAATGCATGTCCTTATACGTGTTGCTCTCGCTCTGGTTGCATCCGCTGTTGCGGCCCGTTGGCTGTAGACGCCTTTGAAGCGAAGGGTTCTTGGAGAGACACTTTGTTCGCGTTTAGGTTAGGCTATATAGTTGTCGCTGAGCCCAAGATCGCGTGTTCGATCTCGACCGCGATGGCTGCCTTCCTGGTGGAAGCGAAAAGCGAGAACGCCCGTGTGCCGACATGTCGGCGCACGTCAAAGATCCCCTGCAGGTGGGGGAAAATTAATCCGGAGCCCTCTGCACTACGGCCCGGGTGTCGCTTCGGCTCTTCAAACCCCCGCAATCAGTCAGGTTAGGTTGTACGGGTGTAACCGGAATCGCCGAATCAGGCTTAAGACATGATGGTGGTGTTAAGTTGGCGAAGTTTAATCAAGGTCAAGGTGTGGTTTTTACAGTGGCTGACCTGACCTATACCGAGTGCCTATGGTCGCAGCATTCTTTTGATCAAAAAACTTTATGCGCCGATATTTCACCGGCTTTGGGAAACTTGATGAGTGTTCCCGCTGCCACTTTTTCTCGGTTCATCCCGCATTTCTAATTGAAACTGCGTTCGTCGCAGCTCCCGTCATAGCATAGTAGCTACTACTTCAGACATGACTGCGCGTCGATGGGCGCGCTCTGACAGCCGCGGATGCGAGCGCATAGGCGGCTATTCAAGCTGGCGAAGACAGCTCGATTATGTGAAAATTTCTCCTTTCGTTTTTCCATGAAAAAAAGGAGAGGTTGACGCCATATAGAGCGCCGGCTACTCCTTCTTACGTAAGGTAAATGTTCTTATGAAGACATTGCAACGCTCCCATATTAATTGCAGGGTTCTGTAAAGGTGAATGCTTCTGATAAAGTCTTTGCAAAGTTCATTGAGTTATAAATAATCCTAGAGAGGAGAGCACGGTACACAAGGCACTGAATACAACAATTTGTCCCTTGAAGCAAGTGAGTGGATATAAGTTCGAATGATAAGAGGAAGAAACGGTCCAGAGTGAGCTCGTATAAAAGCAGCAGATCACAAGTGGATTCAAAGTACGAACTACACACAAAATGAGATACGATATACAATACACATTGAGGAGGGAAAGAGACTGCGCAGTGGCGAACAATAAAATTTATGGTCAGTAGTAGCGTTTGTAGACTCTAAGGAGGGCATTAAGGGAAACGATAGAGTTCCATTTCAAAACTAATAAGATCCTACAATGTGAGTATACTCTAGGAACAGTTTAAGGGCAAGAAACGAACGCCGTTGCTGACTCGGGGTTTACCACGGTCCGAGGACTTGGGCAAGGTTAAACGGCTTATTTTCTAAAGCAATGAGGACACTTTTAAAACGCCGCCTCGCAGCGTCATGACGGGGGAAATTCTAAAATGACGTGAACGATAGTCTTCATCAGGATGACCACATAAACCGCAAGCGCTTTGAACTTTGCCTTTTTTTTTTTTTTTTTGCAGGAAATGTTTTGTGTAAGCAGTGCCAATACACAGGCGGTGTATAAGCGCCTCTAAGCCTCTGGATGAGGGTATTGTAATTTTGAACCGCAATAAAGGATCAATAAAGGATCAACAATCAACCTGTTCTGTTTATACGATGAAAGTCCTAAGTGCTGCATTATGCGAAAAATTGGTGCTGTGGTGTTGTACAGCATGGCCGCCTCTGGGAAGAGCTAATTAAGTAAGTAAAAATCATTAGCAGTTCCACTCTGAGAAAGTGTATAACCAGCAAAGCTTTTTGAAAAGTGAGGGGGGAAGGGCGGAGGCGTGGCGCAGAATTGAGATTGAAATCACTGATTGACGTCGTAGCGTATCCGCGTAGGAAGGGCGGCTATATACTCGGAAAGCACTTTAAGAAAGACAATGGAAGTTTCCCCTGCACCGCATCAGCGCAGTCGGCTGTCGTTTTCATGATTTCTCGCTTCTAATCTGCTTATAAATTCCTGCACAGACGAAAAAAAAAAAAAAACTAGGCGTGAAGAAGAAGACGATGTTACGCATGAAGCGCAATCTCGTTTCAAAACGCGCGAGCAAGTTGACATCCGCGTCTGTCGCTTCAGCGGAGTGATACATTACATGAGCTATTGCCCTTCTTAACCTGTACCGGAGTATAGCTATAGACACTAGGCATGCGTGCAGCGCGAACGCATAAGCCTATGATGCTGCAATGCTGATACCAAAGCTCCTTACAGTTGGCCGGATTCATGGCGCCGCTTTGATGCGCTAAAGCGTGCACTGGACGCTCGAACCTAATTCGGTTGTTGATAGCAGAGCAGTGAATGTTCCTTTAACGGTCACATTTTTCATGCTGAACTGTAGCCGGAATTATGATTCTTTTAAAGACCTATGAAATAGTTGTATTGTGCCCAAGACTGGTGGAATATTTTGAGAGTCCTGGCCCAAGACGATGCAGCCATCTCGCACAAAATCACGTGACGTTTGCACAGTTTATAATTTACGGGACAGGCGGCGGGAATTTTCCCTCGGCGGATTTAAAACAAAAATGCCAATGTCAGTTGACCCTTCATTGGTAAAGTTGTCGAGCGCGTAAATGCAAAAAACGAGTTTTCCGAACGAGTGGGTGACCACGTCAGTGATACAATCTCAGATCAAAAGTGCATCATCGCCTTCGACACATTTCACGTAGTTGTGCCAGCCTTACGACAAGCCAAGACGTTATGTACATGCGGAGGTTGGAGGGAAAAAAAAAAAAAAGAAACGGGTGTGGCTTAAAAACTGCATGAAACTTCGCGAAAAAAAAGAAAGCGAAATAGAACGGCTCCTAAACGCCAGACTTGCGATCATGCATTCGTATTTTGCGGCCAAGCGAACGCAAGTGAAGGAAGCGTCGAGTCAAAATGGCGAATTCCAGGAAAATTCCCGAAGGGCAAGGCTTGTTCGAGTATACGCGGAAGCAGCGGCTTATTTTGCAAGCGTGACGTGGAGCGCTTATGACGTAACAAGTTTGAGCTCTGTATAGCTTTCCGCTGCGCAGCAACCAGTGACGTCGTATTTCCTTCTGTAAAGTACTCGGACATACCGGTGCATTCTGTAATAACATTAGGCGCTGTGATGACAGGCCGATAACGACGAATAAAGCACAAATGGGGAATTAAAGTGTGCTCCAGTAAGTATTTAGAAACGTTGTGGACCTTAGGCAATATGCGACCGTTTACGACCCGTTCTTGACGAAATAGAAAAAAGAAAACATGCACTTTTTAGCCGGGCATATGTTTTACGATGTTATAGTATAACGACGCTAAACGTCGCAGGACTCAAACATCGAAAAGTAGGACCTCACTGCACCGGAGTGCAATTTCCCGTGTTATCCGAATTATCCGACAATCGAACGAAGAACCACAGCAGAACGTTGGAACTCTGAAATTACGGAATAAAGAAGCAACGAAGGAAGTTCGAACTTGTATTACGTCTTCTAGCTACAAGTGAGTGGAATTAGTGGGCTTCTTCTACGCAGCGTTTCGCCTTACTGCCTACTGGCTTTAGCCGGACATCATTCTCGATCGAGTGCATTCATCGCTGACTGCCGCTAAACAGTACGTGAGTTACTCTAGCTTGAAGTGTTTTCAGTATAAGCTGACAAACCCGCCGCGGAGGCTCAGTCATGGCTGAGGCTTTATGCTGCTGAGCAGAAGGACGCGGGTCCGGCAACAGCACTGTTCTGGCTGCAACTGCGATTTCGCCCTGCGGAAATCGTGCTCGCCGTGCTTTTGTATCACGCTTTACGCTAAAAACTTTAATCGATATCGATTCCTTGTTACCTCAAAATCCCGGGCCATCTCCACTAACGTGAAACCTGGAGAGGGGCGAAGCATGCAGTGTATAGCCGTATTCTTGGCGTTTTTGCCAACGGAGATGAAACCGTTTGGGGGGGGGGGGGGGGTGCAGGTATATAGCTTTGCTGTAAAAGTATCTTGTTCTTGAAGCACAAAGCGCTGCATGCTGCGCGAGGCGTAAATGAGTTTCGTTTCCCGGTGTTATAGTACCGTGACTACATGAGACGAACGACGATTACGACGACGACGACGACGAGAGACGCCAACAGCCCCTGCTCCTGAGGGGCTTCGCCCCTAGAATACCGGGGAGCATCTGAGCGTGCGTTTCGCGAGGAGCTCCCTGTGCCGGGCACCTTGCTCGACACGTTGTCCGGCACCTTGCCCGAGGTTGCAAAATGGAGGGGGTGCATCTTAGCACCCCGTACTTATTTTATGGGTGCTGATTGTCCCCCTGGCCTTGTGTGCTAAACGAGGCAGGAGCCTGCGTGTTTGGAACAGATTATGGTATTCACCGGAAGCTCGATCCTTGCAGTCATGACCTAGCAGCTTTCGCAAATCTGCGCTGAAAAAGTAAATTTACGTTCCGACTCCAAACAGCAGCTGTTTCGTAGGAGCGAAGCGAGCACGTGCCAGCCTTGCGAGCGCATTTGACACGGCCCTCGAGTATAGCTCAGCACCTGCCGTTAGCAAATAACTCACGCATAGCTAACCCGGCGATGTGGGAAGCGAAAACTGCTTTTTCAGGAAAAATGCCAGGTGCAGAATTTACGGTGGATGCTACCAGTGGTGGCTGTCTTACATCTTTGTTGGTGGTGTCTACTTGCGTTATCGCTGAACAAAGACCAACAGAAGCGCCCCCCTCCCCCCCCCCCCCCCTCTTCGCACACCTTCCCCCCGTTTTCACAGCGAAGCTGCTTAGCAAATCGTAGTTTTGCGTGTCCGCGGTTAAAAATACCATAAAATTGCCGAGCGCGCGCACGTGAGCGCGGGCAGTTAACAAACGAATAAAATGCCTAGCGCTTGTGTTTGCGTTGCTCGCGACGACCGCCCAGCGTTCCCGGCGCACGTTTGTCAAGCCGAGCGTATACCCACTTAGCGAGATTGGCCAAAAAAGAAACTCCAGAGGGAAAATACCATGCTCGTCTGCGGCGGCCGCAGCAACTACAGCAGCGACGCAAAACTACGCACACTGCTCTTGCAATGTGATTGGTCGACGTCCAAGTTTAAAGGGACCCTGCAATACTTTCGATAAACGCTTTCACTTTTTTCCATCGTGTCTGGAAGAACTCCGAAGGCTTCAGTTATCGCCAGCACGTGGAGCGGCACTGCGTGATTTGCTCGTCGCACCAGATACGCCGTCCGTTTCTGCTTTGTTTTTGTGGCTTTATTTTTAAAGTTGCCATCGAAGAGCGTTCATTGCTACAACTGAAAGAAAACCCGCCAACAGCTGCTACATGGCCTCAGTGACGTAATTCGGGCCGTCGAAGAACGTCAAGACCGGGAAAGAGAGCAGAATCTTTCGAGCGAGTTTCCGAGTTATCTGATGGGCATAGAGCAGTAATTTTTGGCTGAGCTACTTTGCGACCCCCAAATTTAAGTACTGGTTGTGTTGGGTGACCATGCAAGCATTTAAGATTTCAGAAAAAGTTGAAGAAAGTGTTGCAGAGCCCTTTTTAGAGAGAGAGAGAGAGAGACAGAGAGAGATAGATAGAGAGAGAGAGAGAGAGAGAGAGAGAGAGAGAACGTTTATTGAAACGTTTATTTAAAAAAAAAAAAACATCAGACAAGAGAGGCAAACGTGCACAACGCAGGCCCCCTCCCCCACTTCTTTGAGCGAGGGAACAGCATTTACGGGAGGCTTCATTCGGTACCTTTTCACCTTAGTCGTCCTGGGACTCATCCGTTTAATTATTGGGGGGGGGGGGGGGGGTGATAGCGTCGATTTGAGCGGCCCAGCCGACAGGATGACCTGACTGCGCTTGCGCGGCACAGTGCAGAACATGATGCAATTTTTGTTTTCAATGTTTAACACGAAAAGGTGTCTATCCTGATTCCGTTTGGTTTGCGCCCTTTCCTCGTGGTCAGGGGACCAGTAAAAGCATGCTAGCTGATTCTTGGCGACACGTAAGTCGTTACCGGTCACCCTTCTGAGCACATTGCCATGGTATTTTCGCCTTCCGCGTAAGCAAACAATGCCATCTTGAACGGCTATCACTATAAGTTTAGCTGAACACGCTATGCATTCCCTGCCTTGTACACAAGGGCTCTGTAGTCCGGGGGCTCTGAACTGACGTAAATAACTGTAGGGCTAGTCCACGTTCCCCTTTACGAACAGTATACTATAGGCACGCTGGGCTGACGTTTGCCGCACAGGCATCAGCGCCATTTTCCATGTCCTGGGGGTTCAGGGCGTCATTTCCATTGTGAGAGATACCACTCTCATCACGACCTCTGTTCGTAACGCTCAATTTCCGCAACGTCGCCACCCTGACAGAGATGACGACAGCCATGATTATCACGGGTGAAGCCCACGTGCGCCCACGCGCAGATGGCTCTTGATATTGCCACAACACAAGGAAAGACGAACGAACACTTTAAGCGGCGCAAGTGACAAGACGTCAGTCGCTCATATCGTAACCGGCCAATCAGGCTGTAGGTAATTGATAGTAGAGAGTTTGAGCACTCCCTATGTTCCGTGTTGTACGTGGTTACTGTGCTGACCGGGACCCGTCTGGGCACTTGCGCATTCGTCGCGGTGGGGTGGATTAGGATTAGTTCAGCGGGCCGACCCTCGCTATGCCCGCGCATTCGCTACGGTTGCGGGTGTCCTCCTCGCCCTTCCCGCGCACGCAGGCGCAGTCGGGTCCCGGTCAACACGGTAACCACGGAACATACGGAGCGTATACACCATTTTCCATAAGCAGCCGGGAAAGGAGGAAAATACTCTCAAACCAGTTCTCTCGGCGGCCGACCAGTGTTGCCTGTGCGCGCTGGGCTGCTAACATCGCTCGGCGCGGTATGCTCCGCTGCGTATACAGGGGGTATTTCGCACCGCGTGCTTAGTTTTTGCGGAACTTTCAACTGTTTTAGCCAATGCTGCGATGCCGTTCAAGGCGCAAACGTCACTTGGTCAGCACTGCGCGGTGGTGGGTTATTGAACAACCAGCGAGAAACAGTCGCTGACAGCACGCATGTGCACGACACTGCCTGGAGAAAATGCAGTGCGGTTGCGGCGTGTTTTTGCTGCAACGCTTCCCAACACACACCGAGTTGAGATATTGGTGGATGCCGCTGATAAATCGCAACGACTTTGTACCAACGACCAACTCCAGGGTTTGGTGGGTGCGGCAAGCAGACGGAGCAAAATCCATTTATCACACGCAAAGCTGCGTCAGGGAACGGAACCCCCTGAAATGTTAGAAGCAACTTTATCCTTTACCATACAGAATAGATTGATTGGTTGATTGATTAATTGATTCATTATGGTGTTTAACGCCCCGACGCTTCATGGGTGATGAGGCGCGCCGTAGTGGAAGGCTCCGGGTTAATTTTGACCACCTGGGGATCTTTCACGAGCGCCGATACAATACAACATTACAATAACTTCTGGTTCCTTGTAGTCAATTTAAAGTACCATATATTGTTTGGTCATTACAGCCGATTGGCATTAAAAATACCCTTTTCATCTAATCTAACCTTTAAAATCATGACGTTTTGTTTACTTTTTTTTCAGGCCAACGCATTACACTGCCAAACGATATGATAGGATAACTTTCTCCATCGCACACAGCTGGTCGATAGCAGGATAAGCAGGCAGCCCAATGTGGAAACGAAGCTCGAGATACGCGTGAACGCTGCATTTGGAGAATAGCTCAACCTGTTCACAACGCGGTCAAAGGAAAAGCTTCTAATTCTTTTTCGTTGTCACGGCATCTAAGTACAATTACAAAACAGTTACTGCTGGTCGCGTAAAGCATTTGTGGCGCAAGCAGCGGTTTCACAAGGTGGGCTCTGAGCGACAGGCCACATGCGCTGCGCAGAGTTAGGTCAATCATAATCACGATCATGATCAACCAGAATTAACTCGCCCGAACGTCGACCCTTCTGCTCAACCTTCGAATAGTGGTTATGCGGTCGTGTTATTTTTCCGCCCAGGTAATTTTGTTTCGTCAGTAACCATCATAAGTCTAGTTAAGAAAGATTATATTACATTGCAGTGTCAACAGCGTAGCAATCGCCTCGTCGAAAGTCCATCGCAAGCACGGTTCACCGTGACCCACATATGCTGTGCGCGCTTCGCATTCGACGTCCGCGCTTCCGTAAACATGACTAATCGGATAACATAACGAGCACGGTGGCATTGAAAACACGTATTTAATCCCCGATATCGATTTCTATGTCAGTCGGTGCCATACCGGTACGTTTGCATCGCGGAACTGCGGAGCACCACCGGCACCATTACCACACTGCTACTGCTGCTCGCAACAGCCGGGGTCAGAATTTCCCGCTCTGGCAGCAAATTAGGACCTAAAATCCGTCCGCAGATGATGAAAACAAAACATAACACACACACACAAGCACTGCAACCGCTAACTTAACGCCAAACCACTACGGTTCACTTGGTAATGCACGGGTACCGAGCAGACGCACGGAAAGAACGGAGCACTTAACAGCCCAGCGCGGAAGTTTCGGCGGTCGCTTCATAGACGGCGCTAGCGTCAGGTCAGAAAAAGCAAATGGCGGCGCCCACCTCTAGCAAGGAAAATGGTGTATACAGAGGGCTAAAACTTTCTAATGAAAAAGAAAAAAAAAATCCCGGGCCACCTTCACTAACGTGAAACCTGGTGAGGGGCGAAGCATGCAGTGCATAAGTGTATTTATGCTTGGCGCCTGGGCGTTTTCGCCAACGGAGATGAAACCATTGGGGGGGGGGGGGGGGTGTAGAGGTATACAGCTTTGCCGTAAGAGTCTGTTGTCTTTGAAGCACGAAGCTATCTAGCGCGAGGCGTAAAGGAGTGTCCCGGTGTTTTAGTACCGTGACTACATGAAACGACGATTACGACGACGACACGAGACGCCAACAACAGCCCCAGCCCTTAGCTAAGGGGCTTAGCCCCTAAAGAGCAAGGGTGAGTCGATGCATTCATTACGTCTGTCTTTCTTTACGCCGTCTCTCGGTGTCAGCCCCGTAGACCGTTGGCACGGCACGCTGCCAACTGTCGAGAAATCTCCACTCCTTCGTCGATGCCTTAGCGGGCACTACAGGCAACTTTGCCGGAAGTGCTGCACTCACTGCGGCCTCTTGTCCAGTGCAGGGTGCCTATACGCGAAGACGATCGCACGCACACGCACACTTTCTCGGTCTTTGTCTCTTCGGTAAGAGTGAACTTGCAGAGTATTGAGAAACTGTCCGGTTATCGGCCCATCCATTGTGTGGCGTGTTTTCGGGCTGGCGATATTTATAGCTACGATCGGTTTCGACATCCCCTTCCAGCCGGCATCTCGTGTTTGAGAGCCGTATGCACGGTAGCCTTATCGCCAATTTATTGGAGGTCAACTGCGCTGCGCTGTCAATTTGCAAGCTCATTTGTGTTTCGACAACGTGAGACGTGTGGCTTAATTAGTAGTAATCTGACATTCTGTGGTTTAGGGAACATGGAAACATCGACGTGTTTTTGTAGATTAATAGGCGCGGTCATTGCGTCTTCTATTTGTACCCATGTAAAATGGATTGTTGTTGCTATTATTGTCCTTTAAAAAAAATTCCTCCGGGGTTAAAAACAATGAACGAAACCGGTGAGCGCTTGGCCGGAGACAGTGCCGCTTGAACATCGCGGCATGACATAACATATGCTTGTTTTCATGTCAAGGTGTGTTGGATAGGTGCAAACTCTTCTGCTTAAAAAGGTGGGGGGGGGGGAGTCTGGTCTGGAAAGGCGTTATTCAAGGGGCGGGAGAGGTTGCCAAGAACTGACTGGTGGTTCCGGATCTCAGGGAGAGTGGAGGGGCAGATGCTTCAACTACGGCAACCACGAAATGTCATGCGCAAGACCGTACATTCCTACCAGGGGCGTAACCAAGAATTTTTTTCGGTGTGGGGGGGGGGGGGGGGGGGGTGCGGTCGACCAAAAGATGGGACGGGGAAATATGTAGGCAAGGCTTCTTGCGCGTTGTTTTTCAAACGAAGCTTGAAATGACTGACTTAAACATGCGATTTGCGTGTGCTGAACGCTAACAGTAAATCCCATCTTAAGGAGCTTAGATGATGATAATATGATGATGATGATTATGACGACCTAAATTCCCGTTCGCCGGTCTATGGGTAGGCCACGGGTGATTCGTTCGTCCTTAGAGCAGGCGGTCATGCGGGCACGCGCTCGTGAGCGTGATCATGAGTGTGCTCGTGAGTAGCGCGCAGTCCCCGAAGTTCGTCAAGCGGAAGTGGAGACCAACACTGGGTGTTTACTATCAAGATTCGCGAGTTTTAGATTTTACTTTGAGAAAGGGACTAATAAGTTTTCTTATCAGCTATGAAGTACCGTCAAGCACGATTTGAAGGTTATCGCGCGAGCATCAAGCGGCCAAGCGTGCTACTTGCCTACGGTTACGTTTCGGAACTATGAAAATCAAGATTTCGCACTTTTCTCTCCCTTGTTGGCTGTTCTATGCTACAACAATGGCCTGCACGACTAACTTGCAACCCTTAGGTTTCAAGCTTAACATTCGTTGTTATCAAGCACAGACTTGGTTGCTTATTATCTACGCTGACGATAACGAAACTGGCATGGAAGATTTGCTAAAGCTGGTGTTCTGTCTGCTTCATTTGAAAAAGTAGCTTTCCCGCGATAACCTTCGAATCGCACTGGACTGTACGTGAGGCACATTCGTATATTATGGCGGTGAAGCTAGCAAACGTGCGTCTTCGTCCTTAAGTAATCGCCTTTTTGTTATTTTTTGTGCTAGTGACGTGAATAGTAAACTTACGCTTAGCGGAAAAATTTATTGCATTGCTGTTGAATGTTGAGCTTGTTGCATATTTAAATTTCATTCTATTTCTAGCGGTTAAATCGAACATACATGGCTTCAGAAAAATTCAGGTTAAGCAAATACGCGATGCTGATTGTAACCAAGAGGGAGGTCAAGGAAACAATGAAATAGTGACAAAAAGACAAAGCTCTGCAATAAAGAGAATTGTACAGTTTTGTTGCCGTGGAGGAAATACAAGATGGGCAGAGAAATGCTTTTCATACAGCAGAAATTATGGGACCGCTATAGTCAATGAAATGCGATACTGGTAGAAAAATAAACATATCGACGATTGATAGTTGACTGAACAAAATACAGTGACATGCTCTGTCACGTGATGATACTTTGTACCAGTGTAAAGACAAGAAATGACACGCCAAAGTCCAGACCACATGTATGCCTATTTGAGGCTTTTCCTGCTGCTCCGCCGTTTCCCGGCCGTGCTGTTCCGCCAGCGAAACAGCGGGACTGCCTCGATCAGCTCGCTGCCGGTTCCCGGCACAGCTCGGTGTATCCGGTGCAAAATGCAGCCGGGCTGTATGTTGGCATGCACAGCATCTGGAGTCGGCACAGGGATCAGACGTTGACGTAGCCCTTGTTTTCAGCTTTATATGAACGAGAATGTCCTTAAAACTGCAGGTTCCGCACTTGCAGGCGACTTCAGGCTACTTGAACCGCACCCCAGCCTAGCACGAAACATTTCGGGGGGGAGGGGGGGCGTCACGGTCCCTGCGTGCCCCCCCCCCCCCCCCCTCCCCCTGGCTACGCCCCTGATTCCTACAGATCCACCGTGGTCGGTGCTCCGCGGGCGTGCGCTCTACGTGATTGATTGATTGTATGCGGGGTTTAACATACCGATGCTGCACGTGGGATATGAGGCGCGCCGGAGTGGTGGGCCCCGGATTGATTTTGACCGGCTGGGTATCTTTAATATGCGCTGAAATTGAGGCACACCGGACATTTTCGTCGTTAGTCTTCATCTGAAAAGCAGCCACCGTGTACGGGAACCGAGCCCGCGTCCTTGGGCCACGGGGCAATAATATATGTAGGAGGCGAAATGGCCCATGCGGCAAGCGCCGGCGAGCGACGGGATAATGTTGCAATGAAAACGACCAGAAGGCTTCGTAGCTGCGGTGGCGAGGGAGAGGGTAGCGGCACCAAAGGACGTAGCCAGAGGGTGGGTTTGGGGGTTCGAACTACCATTCGAAATTCTTTTCCAGGCAGCGCCTAGTGTTCCCCTCTGCAAACCTCTCCTCCGTTCCGATCACCCATAATCCCATCCGAAAACAATATTCTGGCTATGCCCCTGGCAGCACCTGATAGGCGAAATGAGAGCGGCAGCAATTCATTGCCGGGCTGCGCAGTGCAATGCCTATCGCGCCGACGCGTAGTTTCTGCCGCGACAGACGTCTCGAGCTTAGCCTGGGCCAAGCGCTTGTGGTTGCCCGAGGAAGCATTGTTTAATCTCCTGTCTTGCTCTTGCTCAGTGCCTTAGGCTCAGCAGCACAACGCTTAGCCACTGAGCCGCCGTGGTGGGTTGATTGAACTTCTGGACTGACTGAAAGAATTTAGTTGGTTACCCGTTGTATAAAACGTTGCTGAATACCTCGGCGGGTATGCCGGCGAACTTGATTCCAGTTGCGGGGACCATCTGCGCCTGCGCGGATTAAGGTGTGGGCGCGAAAGCGGTATCGTCGCCTTTGTCTCTTTTTGTGTTGTTCTGCTTCTCTGTTCAAGAACTTTCTCCAATCGCCTGTGAAGGCATGACGTTTGGAAGCCCTAACGTTGAGCTTAGCGACCTGCCAAGCAGCGTCAAACGCATTGTACGCCAAGCTGTGGGTAACCCTTTGACGACAGATCTCAAAACGAAACCTTAGGCCTAACTGTTGGATGACGCCTCCCCCACTTACCTCCTCCAGCGGCGCCACCAGAAGTTCGGCTGGCCTTTTAGCAACGGTGACGCTGTTGCTGAAGCCCCAAGCACAGTGAAGCAGGTTAAGGTGCTTTCGCGCTTAAAAAGAAAAGCACACTTTTAAGGCTTTTAGGGCAGAGGGTGCGATTTCCGTGGTAATCGGAGCCTATTGATGCGAAGAGGGGAAACAGAATAATGCGGACGCTGGTAGAGTTCGTCGTCCTCGGCGCGCATTATCATCACGTCATGTATGCGTTAGAGGCGTGAGCAGTATCTCTGTAACAAGACGGGCAAGGCATTGATAGTTGCCAACTACAACCCATTTCGTAGCTTGCAGAACTCGGGTCAATGTAGTTGCAAACATCATTTGCATCTTGCAGTGCGTGTCGCTGTGCCGCGGACACAGATATACGTTTTGGGCTTGATAAGCCCGGTCTCCGTCGAAGTCTTCCTCTATCAATATGTCTGTTCCGTCTACAGCGAAGGTGGTGTTTCTCTCGTGACACGACGTAGATGTGCTTAGGAAGGCTGTCCAGGTATATCGCGCAATTGTTATCCCTCTTGTAGCCCGCTCTCTGACCCCAGTGCCTGACGCGCGCCGTTCGTCATCGCAGGAGCTGCTGGCGACCGCGTGCGAGTCCGTCTCGGCGGCCGACGCCCTGTCGGCGATGCGCTGCGGCGCCTTCTCGTCCTCTGGCTCGGTCGACTCCACGGCCGGCGGGCCCGGCCGGCCGGACTCGGTGCGCCGCCGAAGGACGCTCGAGTCCGAGGACTCGAGCTACGACTCGGACACCGAGAACCCTCCGGACACCGTCGGCGGCACGACGACGACGGTGGCCGCGGCGGGCGGCTCCTCGTCGCGGCAGCACGAGGACGTGTCCCGCACGGTGTCCGAGACCCTGGGCGCCGAGTTCGCCGAGTACGTGACGGCGGGCCCCCAGTACGCGAGCCGGCTCGAGTTCGCCGTCAAGCTGGGCTACACCGAGGCCCAGGTCCAGCAGGCGCTCAGGAGGCTCGGACCCCAGCCCGCGCAGAACGAGCTTCTGGCCGAGCTCGTCCGGCTGGGCGCCCGCGAACAGCAGCAGCCCTGCGGGGGAGGGACCACCGCAGCGGCGGCCTCCGGACCTCTGGCGGGCGTCGAAGGAACGACGCGCAGCGGCGACCACCACCATTCCACCTCCGACGACCCGCTCAGGCCAATCGTCATCGACGGCAGCAACGTGGCCATGAGGTGAGCGCTGCCTCCGTTTTCTTTTATTTATTGAGATACCCTAAGCAACCCTAAGGGCCAAGAGGGCATTACATAGGGGGGGGGGGGGATTGCACTTCAAACAAAAAATTGCATACAAGTTACATATGTCAAATGATTGCATGGTGAAAAGCCGGTACATAACATCAAGGGTGTAAACAAATACATAAGAATATGGGTACAAAACTAGAGCGGATGTTTACACCTATTTACACCTCCAGTGGAGAGAGAGAGAGAGAGAGAGAGAGAGAGAGAGAGAGAGAGAGAGAGAGAGAGAGAGAGAGAGAGAGAGAGAGAGAGAGAGAGAGAGAGAGAGAAGGCTCTTTAATGTGAACTGGTGAGGTCAGCCCTGCTAGGGACAAGGCTTGCTGCACCAGATGGTGGGTGACTACGTTGATGAGTGGTGAATATTAGACATTAGGGTTACAGCAGGAAGAAGACAAACAAGAAGCGTTGAAAAAAAAGGAAAGTAAAAACAAGAGAATGCTGCCAGCAGAGTCCAGACATAAAAATACAATTGAAAAGAGAATCGTTAATGTAAACACTGAAACAAAATGAAAAGTAAACGACGCGAGAGTAACAACACCGACCCAAGAAAAATAAATATATGAACGCCAGTGACACCAGCACAAGCAAAGTAAATAGATGAACGCCACAGTGCGAAAGAGTAGATATCGCGACACACTTGCTCTAGTGGAAGTCGTAAATGTGACTGAATGGATGAATCCAATTGAACGTCGCCGAGTGCACTTGCGAGTTCTGCAATGCGAATGACGCTTTCGAGTTTTCGAACTGGATATGTGTGTAGCCCGTGCAGGGTGGCGATATTTCGGCTCACGTTAAAGATCGTCCGGCGGTAAAAATGAATCAGGAGCCATCAACTACGGCGTGCCTCATAAATATATACCCAGGTGTATAGGTTTGGCGCGTAATTTGAAAAGCTCGCCGTCCACTGGCAATCGTGAGTTGCTGGCGAGGGGAATCCGCTGCGGATGTAACACGCGCACTTATCCCGGTCTTTTCGTGCTGGAAACCTCACAGCGACTGCAGAGCTGCGGAGTACCGCTATAGCGCTTCGCGAGGCGGAGGAAGGAATATCGCGAAGGCGCGGGGAATGATAATAACAATAATAAAAGAAGATACGCGCGGGAAAACTCGTCTCCCGGATGCGGGCTGCCTTGCGTGCTAATGGGGCGGCTCGATCCGTGATAGTAGGGCGCGCGTCTCCGCGCCCCGCTCTTGCGCATATGCACTGCAGAGGTGTGTGTAGACATTCTCGGCGTACTCGAGGACGCGAGTGTGGTCGCGTGCAACGAACTGGGTACGGCTCCGCCCGCGCACACGCGCGGCCGTTCACAGGTGCCGTTCGTCATATTTTCGCGCTGTAAGTTGTCAGCCGGTTCACATCCTCTGCAAACGTAAGAAGCAGAAAATTATAAAGCCGTTCCACTCAACGTGAAAGCGGTCGGAAGTGCGGAGCAGTGATTCGCCATAATGGGCTGTACCGCCGTTGTCCGCTCACTGCTGCCACCCAATGCAATTCAAATCTCCCGCCTTCGCAGTGCTCGCGCGCCCCCTGCCTGAAACTGCGCCAGCGGGAGTTCTGTTCTTTTTGCGCTTGCTTTTTCTCCCGCACCTGCCGGCGTTTCACCGCCACTTTTTTCGCTTACCGTCATAAAAACCATCTCAACGGGCGTTCCTAACTAAATAAACGCAGGCGCTGCCGGTTAGTTGCGTATATTAAATGTACCTACAGTTTTCTTTGCGCTAAACAACGGGGAGATGTATGACAAGCGCCAGCGGTTCACGAGTTTCGAACAATTATGGCTATATAAACCGCTTGGATTTCGAGGCCTCTGGGTTACGCCGCGACGACAGAACGCCGTGGGGCTCCACTTGGGTGCAGCGAGTGAGCTACGACGACAAGGCGAGCCCTTAATGTGCTCTGCATTTAAAAACGTTACAGCCCTTCCACTACGGTGGAGGTGGGAAAACGGCGAAACTGTATTGGTGGATAACAATATTGAGTTATGTATGGAGACTTACTATACCGGTCGAATAATTAAAGACATACTCATAATTTGCTTGTATACTCAAACCTGACTATAACGAACCCGGATAGAGCGAATTATGCTATATATCGAGCAAAAATAAATCAAGTTACGGAAATACACAAGAAACATATTCCTTATAACGAACTTCACATCTGATATATCGAACTCGGTGTGCCTGGAATGGCCGCCAAAATACATGGCCCGACTCAAACTCGCCCAGTCAGTGAGTCCTAACCAAGACGGCAGCTCGCCAACCTTCCCGATGCTGTGCCGAAAGGAGTGTTCTTCGAAGATTTCCTGAGTGTCGACGACGACGTTGCCGTCACTGTAAGCCCCTCGGACGCAGGCACCGCGAGCAGCACCGTCGTTGTGCTGATGAAAAGCACCGAGGAGGCAGAGGATGTCGCGAGTGAAAGCCGTCCGACGCTTAATGAAGTGCTTTCGGCAGTCGATGTCCTCCGCCAATACTTCTTCGATATTGAAGGACACGGACTCGAACTGGTGCAAACAATGTCTCGTGTAAAGAGTGCTGCGCCAGTTGACGCTGCTAAAATGAAAGAGAAAACAAAAATCGCCGTTTTTTTTTTTTTTTGAAGTAGGCAGTTAAGGCGGAAAGTAGCTTTATCGATTGTTTTGTGTATGGTAATGACATACTTTATTTCGTTCTTTTCTGCATGCGGGGATGGCAAGGGATTTCCCGCGTATCGCGAACTCGTAACATAATAAACTCGTTATAGGCGGGTTCGGCTATATCGAACTATTGGATACATCGAACTAATCGTGGCGCATATTGCATTCGCTATAACCGGGTTTGACTGTAGCTCTACATTAATGGTCATAGTTTGTTTCGGAATGCTTCCCATTGAGCAAGAGTTACAGCCGTTTTCTGTAACCGTACTCCCTCCGCATAGAGGCCATGTACTGACAGCAGACGGGAATTGTGAAACGTTTACAATTTCTTTGTGAACTAATTATGAGAAGTAAAGGAAACTAGGCGTAACGATAGTGTCGTCCTGCAGCAAATTTCAGTATGATTTTTTTATGGTGCGTATATTATATCAAGAGCTGCGGAGCATTTTATACACCGTTTCTGGAGCGAGCGCGTGTGATCCCTGAGTTTACGCGATTCGATCGACGAACACGATTTTCGTCGGACCCTAGCGGAATACAGCGTCCCCGTAAAACAGGAAACTGTCTCGCTTCTTGTCACTTGCGAAATGTTCTTCGTCGTGTCGCCCGGTCGCAGCCGTCGTGGGCTGGAGAGGAGACCGGTGTCGTTACACTCAACGACTATAGAGAGTTGCAGCAGACCGAGAAATCGGTCCCTGTACGGTACCCGCGGTGGGCGACCGGTGCTACTTCCCGTGCGCAGAGGAGAAAAAGCTGTTCTTGCGCATGCGCGGGTGTACCGGGTAATGCACCGGGATCGGGTCCCCGCTCTGCTGTAACTCTCTTATGGGTCGAATGCGGGGATATCAGCGGCTGCTGTCGACGGCGATTCATTAACCGTACGCCCTCGCGGCGTGTGTCACTCAGTGTTGTACACGTTCCTCTAAAATAGGAACGAAACCTCGTTCCTCGTTCCTTCCCAATTTTGAAACGAGTTACCGTTACAAGTTCCTTTATTTCGAAAGGAACGCGTTCCAGTTCCAGTTCAAAAATTGGAACGTTTCGTTACTTTAACGTTACATTCAATTTTTAAAATTAAAATATAGGGTCTGATAGGTAAAATAGAGTTCGAATTTTGAAACTATAATCGAACTACGTATATTATACGAATATGAACACCGCCGGCAGCAGATTATCTAGAAATAAAAAGAATCCAAAGGAACGCTCCCTGACAATTTTTTTTTTCCAGGAAGCACCGCACAAACCCCAGACATGTCTAACTGCGTTTTTGGTGCTCGTCTATTATAGGTGCAACACATATAATAGACGCAGTAAGGCTCCTGCGCGTCAGATGTGCAAATACAAAGTTACTCACGTGCAGGAAGGTAATTAAATTTCTCGCATTAGATTCAATATTACAGTTTATTTAAAATACTTTACAGGACCCTTTGCAGGATTTGGTTAAGGGGTTTACAAAAGTGAAGCGTTGCGGATAGTACAGCACAAATTTGCGAGTAAGAAAACACATTGCAGCAGGCGACAGAATCCAGGTTGGTACCGGAGCAGGCAACATGGCGTTCGATGATTTTCAAATGTACGGTAAACCCACGAAGACCCAACTTGCTACTTGCTCAAACAAAACGAAAAAAACCAGCTATCTCTCTCTCTTATGGTTAGTCTCGGCGCCGCGCGATTCCTGCACCCCTGATAAACGAAGTTCACATAAAAAACAGAGAAATGCTTAAATTATCTCAGCTAAACCAGAATCTTCTCTGGCTAAACCTAGCTAACTCACGAGGGGCTCCGCGTTCGCTCTGGTTCTGTCAACCGACCGGACTCAAGCTTCTGTAAATGGACTTTATAGTTCTCGCTCTGACTGTCCAAGAACACCAAGAACTTCGGTTTTATTACACTAAAACCAAGCCTCGAGGACCTACTAAGTTCTAACTTACACACACTGGGCCGCTGATTGGCCAGGTGAACAAAACCCAAATATTTGTACACAAACAATCACGTGATCCACACTAACACTCTCACTCAAACTTCCAGGTATTCATCAAGGCACAAGTATAACACAGGTTTAACTTGAACCCGACCAACTACAGCAACTCTGAGCGCTGGAAGTTGACCTTCGGGCGGCCTCTCTCAGGTATTGTCCATACGGCGCGCGACGAAAATATGCCCAACAGTGACAGAATTACTGGCCTTTGTCAACACGACGCATGCAATACAAAAGCACCCTGCACTCCCGTCGGCCCATTCCCGCCAGATCGGCGACAGACCGCGCCGTGACGAACTGCGGGCGTACTCTGTAACTTCGAGCAGTACAACATCCCGAGACACTGCGGTGCGCCCAGCTCTTTTGAGAGCCGCCGACCCTTTGAATGACCTCACAGCGAGCGCAACTGCTCCGACAACAACGCACCCGCGCCTCGCGAGCACTAATGCTGTAATTACCCCTGACAATATACAGAAGGGGTGGTTTCACAAGGAACCTGCGGCGCCAACAATTCTATCAGCCAGACGTGCATTTTGGCCACCCCAGACAAACGATGAAAGGTGAAAAGCATTCTTGCAGCAGCGCTGTTCACCCATCGAACCCCGCGTAAGCTCAACCGGCATGAAAGCAAGCCTAAGCTGCGAACCACTGCGTGGTTATTTTTCTGCCTTTAACTTTCAAGGAAGCACAATCCGCTGAAGGGCGGGCAAATTGGGCAGCTTATAGGAAGAGGAACACGACGACTTGTGATTTTTGTACTCGAGCTTTGGCATCAAAAACAGCCAAATAATGGCGATGTAACGGCAGGAACGCCGTTCCTGCCGTTCCTCCAAAAATCTAACGAGTTACCGTTACAGTTCCACCAATTCTTAATGGAACGGTGGCGTTCCTTTGTTCCTCCAAAAAGGAACTAGTTCCAGGAACGCCGTTCCTTGGAACGCCGTTACGTACAACACTGGTGTCACTCAGAGGTGACAGTATCCCGTCACTCCAAGCGATTGCTCCTTTATTCGTCGCGTGTATTGCGCGCGCCCGTCTACGACCCGCGTGTTTATGCACCCGGATCTGACGGTTGCGAAACTCGAAGGGAGAGTGTATACCGGTCGGTTCCTGCGTCATCTTTATGTAGCGCCTTACGTCTACGCGTACGTTGACTGCTGTCTCGCGTGTTAACCTGCAGGGAAGCCGCAGCACTACGTGTACGCTCTCGCGTGCGCAGCCATTGCGTAAGTTGGTTTGCCTAACTAGTTTATCGCGCACTTGCCACCTGTCCGTCACGTGGTACTTACGTACGCCCTCCCTGCCCGGTACACTAGGTTCGCGACGTTTCTGGCGCCCCACTTGCCTCCAAAGGTCGCTGCGCTAGGCCACAGTCGTTGGATACCGCTGACGTGGCACTGCTGGCCCCCAGAACAAGGCTTGATCGTCATTTGTTGGTAGCCGCGAGGGGAACAGGACGAAGGAGGCCACCTCTAAGAGCACTCGATTCCCGTGCGCCTCTTCTTCTGCGATTCGCCATGTGTAGTACTCTTGACCTCACACCTATTCCGTCCTCCGTCTTGCAATCGGTCGGTTCCATAGACCACGCTGCCAGCGTAAGCGGTGGTGTCCTTGTGGAAATACCGCCGAAAGACAGACCCTTCGGCGAAGTGATGTGGGGGACCGATCTTCGCAAGGAAAAGGCGGCTTGTGGCGAATAGCGGCTGTCGCACCCATACCCTCCTGGTAACCGTCACTGTACCGTGTTGGGGGCGCTGAAACCAGAAATGTTCGACGTGGGTGTTTTACTACAGCGCCAGCCATCGTTAGCGGCTGCCACGTCGCCCTGTGCCACTTCGTCGGCTAAACGCCCGTAGCGAGGTTTTCCTGACGGACATATTGCGAAAAACGTTTCGTTCTGCACACGAGAACCCGGAACTCGGAGATCGCGTTGCGAGGCGGATGCCGACATTCCCTGCTGCTTCCTCGTTTCCTCCGGCGTTCACTATGTGTCGCCTCTAAATCAGACGCATCTGTCACATAACCGAACGAACCAACGTAAGACAGAGGAAGAGATAGCATAACTCCCGTTAACTTACAGAGTGTCTACTCTTCTTGTCTTTATAGCCAGCGGAGGAGAATCATTTTTGTCATAGGGTGGGCTTTTAGCAAAAAAATCCCGGGCCATCTCCACTCACGGGGAACCCGGGGGAGGGGCGAAGGCCGGTATTCAATTGCGTGGAATGCATGCAGGCAACCAAAGGAGTGCGCCGCCATATCTGTGGCCAAGCGTCTGTTGCTAGGCGACGTTCTGCGCACGGCCCCCAGATCAGGCACCCCTCTTCTCCTCCATGCAACCTTGCGATAGCGCCGTCACTCGTTACGTCGGGCTCCGCGGGATGGCGGTACTTGTCCATGCTAAGCGCGACTGTGAAACACATGACTGTGTTTCACGTTACAAACTCTTCCGAACGCAAAGTATTGCCTCGAGTAAAATGTGAGTGCGGTTAATAACATCTCTGTTGACGCCACCGTTTAGAATCGGATTGGAACGGAGCAGATGACGCACGCCGGTGTTTTTTTTTTTTTTTTTTTTTCCGGCGTGCGGCCGCAGTGGCCCAAGCCGCGCCGTGCCCGTGGCGCATCGGCCATGTCTGTGGCCGTTTCCAGCGTTGCCAAGCGAAGAAATTGACCGCTAAACTTTTCAACGAACACCGTCTGTAAGTGTATTCTTGGCGCCTTGGCGTTTGGGCCAACGGAGATGAAGCCGTGGGGGTGTACAGGTACAGGTAGCTTTGCTGTAAAATTAAGTCTCGCATCTTTGAAGCACGAAGCGCTCCAGCGCGAGGCGTAAACGAGTGTCCCGGTGTTTTAGTACCGTTACTACATGAGACGACGGTTACGACGACGGCATTTGACGTCGACATCCCGATCCCCTAATGGGCTTGGTCCCAAAAACAGCAGTTTTAGTTCTAATTTATTCAGTAAGTATGCTATGAATCGCAGTGTGTACAAATGAATATGCAGGCTGGCAAAACCTTTTTGTAGTAAAGCGGAGTTTGATCATTTCTGAAATGTTTGTTCGCCATGGAATAACCACTTAACTACACCGAGCACCCTTCCACCACCCTTCAAAATATATACTTGCGGTGTTCGGCGTGTTCGCTACATAGATGGGTGTAAAAACAGCAAACAAGGATGCTGCCTGCTTAAACCATTGGATATAATCACCTCAGTGGCACCTTTTTGCGCCTTTTAAAGGTGGTTAGGCTGTAAAATGTGTGGTGTGTGCACGCGAGTACTTCACTTCATCTGGGTAATCCTTTCCTACGGCGTCGTACCCCCGCCACCGAATGTGCTCAGCCGTTTCTCTGCTCCGAGGAAGTAGCGCACGGCTTCGCGTGATCACGAGACTGTGATGGATGGGCCTGCTTGCGTCCGCGCGTGCGTCAATTGCCTAAGTGAGCATACATCGGAGCCGACCTATCGACGCTAATGGAAAGCACCGCGGTCTTTTTCGTCGCCGTGCTAGCGCCAAACGATGACCACGCCGCGGACGTCATCGGCGCACGTGGGTAAAACGTCTTGCGGCTTCCTGCAGCACAAAAAAAAAAAAAGACACCATTTTCCCGTATAGGGGAACCCTGAGTAGTATGCGAAGCAGCCATGGGGTCGACTGAAGTTCCCATTAGTTTTCAGTTTGTCGTTTCCGTTGACGTTCAGCTTCCCGTGCCGCCTTCGTTGTATCAGTATAGCTTCTTGACGTAGTTTGAATGGGTGAAGGACATTGGGCGCATTCGTAGCACATGCTCCCGTCTCGGTTTGTAGCGCAGGGGTAAGAGCGCCACGTAGTACCTCCCGTTGCGGCCAGAGAGTCGTGGGATTGAAACGGGGCGCCGCCTAACTATTTCTTTTTATAGTGGACTGTGCTGACGTCAGCCCAAACGCTGACGGGGCTGAAGAGACGTGCATGCGCAGTAGAATGCGGACGGCGGACAAGGGAGGGAGGGACACAGCCCCAAGCATGAGATGCTTCGCATCTAAAATTTGAACCCTTCAGGTGGTGGTCGCCGCGCGTAGAATACTGCCTTTGTTTCCGGGAAAAGCTGCTGGGTTCACGCGTCGGAACGTCGGAACTTCATAAAGGGGTCACGAATATTCGCCTCGCCCACGGCCGTCCCCGGAGCTGGTAACATTTGGAAACAGCGCTCGCTGGGAAGGGAATGATGGGGATGCTTTATGGTCGAGGTGAATCTTAGAATCTTATAACGTCTCGGGTTGAAAATTGCAGGACTGTTTCGTGGTAAAGCTTAGTTAGCACGATGGGCTGAGGTTGCTAACAGAAACGGGGATGCGGAATGCTAGGGTTCGATTAAAAATTCCGTTCCACTCAACGTGAAAGCTGTCGGGAGTGCAGAGCAGTGATGCACCATAATGGGCTGTAGCGCCGTTATCCGCTCACTGCTACCACCCAATGCATTTAAAATTTCCCGCCTTCGCAGTGCTCGCGCGCCCCTGTCAGAAACTGCGCCAGCGGTAGTTCTGTTCTCTTTGTGCTTGCTTTTCCTCCCGCGGTATAAGAAGGGCCGAAGAGACCGGCTAAAAAAACAGAACCCCAGCAGGATATTTGAGCACTTTACCACAGCTACCACGCTCCAGTGAAATCTGTGTGCCCAAACTTCTCACCGACGCAGCCTACACACCTGAAAGGCATCGTAAATGGTACACTCCCCATTTGCCCCTAAGATGCCCATACTCCCACCTAAGTACCTCAGCAAACCTCGCTCATCTCGTGTAGTCATGTCCTACTTTTGCCAAACACCGAACATTCACGGCACCACAACTGCACCCTGATCCCCAACAACTTGGCGAAAAATTAATCCCCCAAATGGCACTTTATTCTCTAAAGAGCGGTCTGGCACGAGTTGTCTGAGCGGAGACCTCACCGGTCCTACACACGATGGGCTATTTTGCCTTGCCCACCAGTTGTGATGGACTCATTTCAAGAGTGAAGTTGAACAGAACTTCATGAACTCTCATAAGCGTGAACAAGAAGTTACGCAGTATACGCAGTGAAATCCGACTATTGTACCAGTGCGTTTACTACCCTCTCCACTTTCCCGTCCCCTGTTTAGACCAGCGGTCTCCCGTTTCAATAAAAGTTGTACTACTACTACTACTACCTCCCGCACGCACTGCCGGCGTTGCATTGCCACTTTTTTTCTCCTACTATCGTAAAAACCAACACAAGAGCGTTCCTAGCTAGATGAACGCGGAGCTGCCGGCATAGAGTTTCTTACAATATAACTAGAGGGGAAACTGGCGCTGCGATCGTACGCCTCAATGGGCGTGATGGGTAGTTGTGGATTTGGATTGGCGCTTGATGGCTCATAAAACTTACTATGGATTGCAGGCAGTTTCGTTTTCGTTTTGGATTTGCATGAACGCATTTGTCTAGGCGGGGTGATCAAAATACGTTTCTCCTTGAACTGCATGCCTCGCGTGCACTGATGCCGCCCTGAGTGGAATGTTTACAACCAGAGTTGCGAATTGGGTGGGTTATCAATGCATTGCCGCACAGCGAGCATGAAAACACAAATGACGGCGCTCTGTGCGGCGAAGTTGTCTGCTAGTTAGGAGTTGCGGCGCTCTCATTCGGCAGAGCAATGTATTGTCGAAGCTGACGACGGTTGCGAATAGCTTGGAACAGCCACACCTTTCGTGCGAACGCCGGCTCCTACGGCGTAGAACAGCAGCACCGGCGGCTGATAGGAACGCAGCTTGATGTATGTCACTATATAACTTCTCCAAAGGTAATCGGTTTCTTTTTTCTTATGAGCACAAAAATTCTCTTACAATTACAAACCACCAGCACCGAAACTTTTACAAGTAGTTTTTAAAGAAGTCGGCGTCCTGCTGTAGTTGGCGGCAAATGGCAAACCTGCTCCACAAACCTCGACTCCGCGTCTGCTTTTTATTTAAACGCGCCGTTTTTTTTTCGTACAAAACCAATTTTTCGTCACTAACTTTTTTGTTTGCCATTTAATTTGTAAACGGAGAACCGGGCAATAAGAGCTTTTTTGTCAAAAAACACAATTTGCGCAGCCATAAGCCCGTTTTGATCCTACGCAATCCGGTTCCAAAACTACCCATCATTCCCATTGAAGCGTAAGCGCCGCTGCCATGTTCGCGTTGACACTAGCGCCAGTTTCCCCTCTAGTTATTTGTATGAAACTCTATGGCTGCCGGTTAGTTACGTCTATTTTGCCTCAAATGTACCTGCAGTTTTCTTAGCGCTAAACAACGAGGACCAGGGACAGCGGTTCAGGAGTTTCGAATGGTTATGACTATATAAACCGCTTGGCTTTCGATGCCGTGACTACAAAACGCCGTGTGACTCTACTTGGGTCCAGCGAGCGAGCTACGACAAGGCGAGCGAGCGGCTGAAGCGCTCTGCAGTTAAGAGCGACGTGCACAGTCGAGAGCGGTGATTCGAATGCCGTCGGCATTTCGTCTGCGTGCGTTTATCTTAGACGAAGTCCATTCTAGATCAACTTTGTCAGTTAGGGAACATTGACCATAAAACCAGAATAACTAAGCTCTGTCCCTATCGGTAAAGACAGCCGGGCGCGACCTGGAGCCAGAAAAAAAAAAAAAATGACGCTTTGTGTTCCCTGCAAGAAGCAAACCATCATGCTTCGCCGTAATACGTGCGTGCTTAAATGCGTGCATGCATGCGCACGTAAAGGCATACACATATTCACGCATACTCACTGCACACGCACGCGGATGAGGATGTCGGGTCGAAATAAAGTGACATCAGTTGTGTAGGCGTAAAGTATTCTCAGTAGTGGTAATGTGCGCCATGCCAAGCATATGCTTGTTCAAATTTTACGCGAGTAGACAAATCCCAGGATGTAAGCGGAGTTCTTTTTTTTTTTTTAATCTCAATACATACTCCTGAATATGACCATCGCCCTACGTGCTGCAAGCGTAAAATACAGACTCCTTAACGTAACGGGATGTCTGTTAGGTATCGCGAAGTATGCCACGTTTGGCTGCGGATTGGTTTCCAGAAGAAAGCGCGTCAAATGCGCTCCCGTCTCAACGTTGTTTGGGGTCAGGCGCAGGGTCGAAGGGGGCTGACGACACGGCCGGCGGTGCCAAGTCGTGGTTGTTGTCGATTGAGATCGAGTACGTCGACCTCGAGGAATACGGATATTCAAATACTTATATACTTGGGGGAAGGTGATCTTCTGGAAACGTATTTGTGAATCCCGTAATGTAGGCAAAAGTACAAGGCAAAAGTATGGCTCGCCTAAAGAATACAAACAAATCCTTAACAGATAGACGCAAACATATCGCATAAGCAATGCTTGCTAGCAATGAAGGGACGTTTATTTCACTACATCAACTCGAGCTTCTTAAAATGGCTAACGTTACTTTTCAAGAGCTTGAGCTCGCAGTCTCGGCCCAACTCAAGTCTCGCGAACCCCAGAAGCCGTTCTAGCGCTTTGGAGTTGCATAAATTCGTGTTGTAACGAATACATTTGGCCTTTATGGTTGGAAAATTTGGGGTTGTGTTGGTACGTTTTGTCGAACTTTATTAAAGGTAACGAGAGACAATCGAGGACGCATTGATAAGATCTGCTGCCGCCAAATAAAAAACGGTACAGCAAAGCGGAATAGTATTCCCGTCGCCAAAATACCGCTCGAGGTCATATACGATCTTAGGGGCAAAAACACATGAGATAATTTTCGGCAATAATGGTAAAGACTCTACGAGATACTTTTTGCGTCTGGCAGGAAATCGCGATGTAATCGTTACCGCGTAAAAGTATTTCACTTCAGGCATGCATACACATTTGGCAAAAATATACCGATACAGATATTTTGAGCATATCTCTTAAATAAGAGTATCTCTTAAACGTCGTCGCGATACTGCCCAGGCCTGCAGATTTCTAACTACCGTCTGGCGATAACCAAGCTGAAAGCAATATTTATGTATTTATTAAGCAACACTGACGACTGTTTGTTGCGACGATGAAATGTTAACATGCCCTGCATGGCGCTTCAAAGATAGCAGCGCAAAAAAAAAAAAAAAAAGACAGGGACGGAGCATCAGAGTCCTTGCCGTTTGTCTCCGTCCGTCTTTTTTTTTTTTTTTTACTCGTTGCTATCTCTGAAGCATGTACAGGCGTCAAAACTGTTAACAACAACAAAGAACGAGGTGCCAGCGTATTCACGGAGCAGCAGCTTACGATAGCGCTCAGGCTGCTAAGCCAGGTTCTGCGCACGCGCAGAAGCACCCGAGTGCAGTAGGGCAGCATCGTGAGTGCCGATAACCAGGCGCCAAAGATGCGGCTGCGGCTATCGTGAGCTGCCACTCTGTGCGTAGGCAGGCACCTCGTGTTTTGTTCTTGTTAACTGTTTTGACGACTGTACTTGCACGCCCGATTTTGCGCGTTGCGTAACGTGATGGACGCTTTATCCTGCAGCACTCCCGGTTAATAACGAGTGCGGGCCTCAGCGCTTGGCTCCGGATAGGTTTCCACTGGTAAGGGTGTCCGTCTCAACGTTGTTTGGGGTCATGCGCCGGGTGGCAGGGGGCTGACCACAAGGCCAGCGGTGCCTAGCCGTCGTTGTCGTCGATTGAGATCGAGTGCCTCGACCTCGGTCCGGCGGGGGATTCCTCGCGGCGTAGGCATTGCGCAAACGCGGCGGGGGAACTCCTTCGAACGCGTTACGATTATTTCTGACCACGCTTGCAGCAGGTTTGCCCAGGGAGGGCGCTTTTTATGCGCCCGATAGTTTCGGCATCACTGCCATTGCCGAGGCGACGATGACGAAGCGATCTTGGAGTGAGCACCTCTGTACATAACGCAAAAAAATAAGGAACTAGCAGCAAGAGGAAACGTTGGGAAAGGGAACGGGGCCGCGAGTATGACTGGAAGAATTGCGGAAAATTATTTGCGCCCTCTCAAGGCCGCCGGCTGCTCTTTCGCAACGGCTGTTAATCCGCTGTGCGCGGTGATGAGCGTCAGAGCAACAGGGAATCCCTTTTGTTTTTCACCGCTGTGCGGAGGATTTTGATTGCGAGCGCACCAAGTCGTGGTTGGGCATATTTTGCGGCTTCAGAAACAGGGCTGTAATTGACCGTTTATGCGTGAATCTTATAGGCGTTTGTGTTTAGGCATCAACGTTTGACAGACGATTTATCTTTTAAAGCTTTCATTGCAGCCGTGTAACATACCGTAAGCACCGTGAAATGAAAAGAGGCGAGACGGGAACAACAATTGTCAGGCTCCATCGCGTATTGTCGAAGTCTCGTTTTTTTTTTATTATATTACGCACCATTCTCAGTGTAGAAAGCGCAGCCTCGCTAATTTTAGAGGCAAATCCCCTTAGGGGCTGTCGGAGTCTCCTGTCTTCGTCGTAACCGTCGTCTCATGTAGTCGCGGTACTAAAACACCGGGACACTCGTTTACGCCCAGCGCAAGAGAGCTTCGTGCTTCGAAGACAAGAGACTTTTGCAGCACAGCTGAATGCCTCTACCCCCCAAAGGATACATCTCCATTGGCAAAAACGCCAAGGCGTCAAGAATACACTTATACACTGCACGCTTCGCCCCTCCCCAGGTTTCACGTTAGTGAAGATGGCCCGGGATTTTTTGTCGCTGACTTTTTTAGCAGCCGCTTTATCCGCGTGACAATGGAACTCTGCAGTTTTCAGAGGAGGCGCTTTCAATAAAGGAGATATGCCCAGTGGAGACAGCCCAAATCACCGCTAAAATTTCTCGTTACGCGGTGTCGAGAGGTGGAAAGCAAGGAAAATGCTGGAGAGCCGCAGAGACCGCTGGAAAGGAAGGGGATCTTGAAAACAAAGTTAGCCGGATAGGACGAAGCAAAACGAGCGAAAGTTTGTCGCGTAGCCCCGTGGTTTCTTTGGGGAAAAACGTTCATGTTCTGTTTGTGTTTTATTTGTGCATACTTAAGTGCGGTCACGGGGAGAGAGAGAGATAGAGAGATAGAGAGAGAGGGAGAGGGGGAGAGAGAGAGAGAGGAACAATAGTCTTTAATGATACTGGTGAGGTTAGCCTGGCCAAGGCACCTAGCTTGCTACAGCAGATGTATGAAAAAAATGAAATAAAAGAAGTGATGATGATGATGATGACTATGATGACGATGATGCGCTCATTAATATGGGCCTGTTCAGAGAGTCTGATCAAGTCCTGTGCTTCGCAGGAAAGACAATAGAGATTTTGTCGCTCGAGATGCTCGTTTAGAGTTAGACCAAGGGCCTGACACGTCACTGAGAGTTACTCCTCTAGAAAGTGGAATGCCCAAGGACACTAAAAGGGACGTCGTAGCTGCTCTATACCGCGCACATTCAGATATTACGTGGTTCAAGTCCTCACATGCGTCACAAAAAGGGCAGATGGGGCAGGGGGGAAACGGCCTGTTTCATCTTGAAGCGAAAATAACTTGTGTAAGCGACATTTAGCCTCACAGACAGGACTTGCTCCGTGAATTACTTCGCCATGCTTGTAGTCTATAAGGCGTGCGTCACACGGAGGGTTTTGTCTGCCAATTCTTGGGCGCTTATCTTTTTTTTTTTTTTTTTCTCAGAAAAGTGCGTTTAAAAGTGTCGTTTCCCTAGCTCTCTTCTACCTCCTATCACACTTTAGTAGTACGGATAAAAGAACACGAACAAATTGCGAGCACGTGTAACGTGTATAAATTATTTTGGAGCAAAGCTAAAATCGGTACCAGCAAGCAAGGAGGCGTAAAAAAAAGGAAGGAGACTGAGATGACGTCAGAGCGCATTGCAAGCCGGCTTGACGTCACTGTTCTTGTATGCAGCAGCAGCGAAGAGCGTCTTTAGTTTTCGCTTTACGCGACTAGCTTTCAGGCCGCGGCGGCCGCTTTTCTTGTTGAGGCGAAAAAGCAATGAAACATCTGCGTCGGGATTTCGGCGCATGTTAAAGATTCTTAGGTGGTCAAAATTAATTCGGAGCCCTCCACTAGGGCGCGCCTTATACCCAGTGTAATCGTACGAGAAGAAATGGACGTGGGTAGGACATGTAATGCGAAGGCAGGATAACCGTTGGTCATTAAGGGTAACAGAGTGGATCCCCGGAGAAGGCAAGCGTTGCAGGGGACGGCAGAAAGTTAGGTGGGCAGATGAGATCAAGAAGTTTGCGGGGATAAGTTTGTCGCAGTTGGCACAGGACCGGAGTAATTGGAGAATAATGGGAGAGGCCTTTGCCCTGCAGTGGGCGCAGATAGGCTGGTGGTGATGATGATGATGATGATGATTAATAGTACGAGGGTGAGAATTTACAACAACAGCGGGGGGACGGAGCGGTAGCAGTTTAAAACGGGGGGGGGGGGGGGGTGTTGAGCAGGGGGGAGGCAAATTTATTAGGTTAGCAAAGAGTAGCGCATCTAAGTATAATGCAACAGGCAAGTCAGTTGCTGACAACTGACGTCCAGATTCAAAGGGAGAGCCACTAGTCATCATCATCATCGGCTTCGGCGCGTTGAACCGCATGATAAACCAATTACTTCACAAGACGAGCTTGAAAAATGGGTGAAGGCTTTAGACTCCCGCTGACTAGCGAAGTAACGGGTGCGCGAGTCGGAACACAGCGCTATTCGAGAATGCTGTCTCGTCCAAAGAAGCGGGCTTTTCCGGTGCTGCCTTCTCTCGGGCCCTCCCCCTCTCTCCGTCAAGTATTGTCGTCCTGGGATATCCCCGAGTGCGTCACTAAGATGCGCGACCAAGTTCCGGTTTGAGGGCCTCGCCAGTCGACTACGGCGGCGACCCCGGCGCGGCCAACGAAGGAGGAAAATGGCAGAGCGAGAGAGATACGAGGCCAGTATGACGGGGAAACGAAGCGGGGCCGCTGCGGCTGGCGGAGACGTTTTTTTTGGCAGACGCTGGAGCACGCACAAATCTGGGAGTAAAAGGGGGGTGTTCCGCCCAACACGCGCACCCGTGCCAACTCGTGTGACGCCTGTGAAGGACGTGGACGCGGCGCGTCCCCAGTTTCCGCGGAGAGATGCGGACGCCCGAAGTCATCTTCGGCGGCTCCGGACAGTCCCGGCGGCCAACGACGTTCGCGGTTGGTTCTGTCGGCGGCGTCGAGGATGGAGTTCCCGGGAGTGTGATGACTCCTTCCGTCTGGCCGCAGAACGCGGGCCTTGAATTTCTGACGTTTATTAAAGGCTTCTCATATGTCTAAGAAGGCGAACTTGGATGATTCCTGCGTCCACACAAATGGTACTACCCAGGGGAAGCAAGGAATGCCAGAAGCGAACCAGGGCATGATAGCGAATAACAATTATCGAATGGTCATTTAGTGATTGGTAGTAATGGTCGGTATCGCGAATTAAGATTGACTAAGATGCGTTAGTCATTGACAGTGATGATTAGTAGGGAGAGATCTCGGTCTAAAATCAAAACAGGAATACCGCAAAACCTTAACGAAAATTCGTGTCGTACGACAAAAAGCTTTGTTGTGACAACAGATGTCCTGTTGTTACAACAAAGCCATCTGTCGTAACGACAAAGTCAATTTTTCTCAGCGACAAACGTTCCTGTAGTCACAACAGAACTGCCATTTACGCCACTCTTCACAATGAGCAATAACATTCAAACCATGTGTAAATAAATGCTGATGGAACATCGGGATCACGACAAGACAGGAATTCGGAACGACGGAACATCAAAGTCAGGACGACACCGACAGAACATAAGACAAGACGACAGTACGACACACGAAAATACGCAGACTATAGACATTTTTCTTGTCATTTTCGACTGGGATTTAACTGGTTTAAAATGGATTAAGGTTGATTAGGGTGAATTAAGTGGATCAAGGTAGAGAATAAAGTTGGTCGAGTTAGGGATTGAAATGAATCAAAGTAGGAATGAAGGGGATTAATGTAGGATTTAGAGGGGGGGGGGGATGGGTGTCAGTGTGGAACTTAAACGGTAAGATAGCGTGGCTACGAGATTTCGGCGCACGATAAAGATCCCCAGGTGGTCAAAATTAATCCGGAGCCCTCCACTACGGCGCGCCTCATCGCCTGCGCTGCGTCGGCGCGTTAAACCCCACAATCAATCAATCAATAAGATAGCGTGGCTGTTGTGTTGACGGGTGGGCGTGTATATAAAAGGTACCCGTCACAATAGTACAGCCGTGCCTGGAGCCTCCCTGTCGGCTGTGGGCGTGAACTTCCATCGTGGGCGTGAATAAGCACCGCCAGGCTTGCCCTGAAATAACGTGAGAAGACTTAAATGCCCCAAGAGGTGTTTTCAACGCAGTATAAGCGGTGGCACAGCTATTATTTTCCCTCACGTTATACGGCAGTCTACATTGTAGTCTGAAAAAAGCCGCATGGGGCGATTCGATAGCGTTCCGCAGCCGCCATGACAATTTCGGAGAGTATTTGGTAGAAAACCCTGATGTCCCCCCGATTACCAGTTCGAAGCAAACACTAATGTTAGTGTGTTAGTGTTGGGAAGCTAATAAAATAAACTGAGTGCATTACTTAGTACAGTTGCAGATTTAACCCCCCCCCCCAAAAAAAAAAAAAAAAAAAAACTTAATTTCTGAATGATTTTACAAAAAAAAGCCCGACTGCTCTCCGATTATCAACTTGAAAATAGCACGCGATTTTTACCTCCAGATTTTTAAATTATAGGAAACCTGAGAACGAACGACCCTGTGTATTGGGCGTCACAGGCCTGAATCCATAAAGTTATCTCCCCCTCCCCTCTGTTTTGCTTCAACGCCGAGCATTTCGCAACACCATTCTTGCCATGTTTGTTCTCTGTGCACCGTTTACCGAAGCGTTGAATTTTTGGCAAGATGTAATCGAGAAAGCGAAGGGCCTGAAATAACGCAGCGCACGCATGCAACAACTTTTTTCGTGTGTCGCGCCTCGTTGCTGTTTTGTTTGTTTATTTTTGACGGCGCCGTACAAACGTGTGCCCTGAAATTTATCATTTGCTCTCCTAATTGCGAGTGCATCGAGTACTTCTTGACTAGCCAGCCAGCAGCCAGCAGAAAAGCAGCCAGCTGCGCACGTGCCAATTCGAATAACAAGCAGGCCTTCCCCTTCCACTGAGGTATGACGAGTGTAATTGTTGCTGTGCACTGGAGCCGAAACAAAAACACTCCGGGTTGACCTGGGGAGCACGAGCAGCGGAGTTACAGCCGGCTGTCGCTGAGCCTGGAGCGGTACTGCGGTATAGGATGACGGCCACGCCGCGCGGACTCGCTGTCGGAAGAAGGCCGCCCCCGGCGAGTGACGTCAGCGGTGATGAGCCCCGCGGCTTCTTAAGTTGTTTCTCACCGCTTGGCTCTCGGCCTCTGATGCGGGCGGGCCCCCGCCCGAGATGTTTCGTCGTGCCCTTCGAGGTCGGGTCGTCGTCGTCGTCGTTGCGTAACTCGCTGCTTCAGTTTCTGGGAGCCGCCGCCGCTTGCTTGGCGTTTGCGCGAGGCTGCTTCGAGGAACCGCGCGCTGCCCGCACGGAAGTGAGCTTCGCTCTGGGCTTCCCAGCGCTTGCGCAACCGCGTGATTGGAAGAGGGCGAGAAACTCGATCCCGGTGGCCGTCCCTCTGCGATGTGGAAGCAAAACAAGCGATTTTTGTGGAGTACATGTCCTTTAGATCATGTGGAAACCAGCCTTTTATACAGTTGGGCAACCGCAAGAAATTTCGACATAAATTAGCGGAAATACCATAGTTGCTCGATTCTAAGCACCCCTTTTTTTCCGCGATCGCGATGCCCAAAGTGAAGGTGGTGGTTAGTTTCCGGAAATCTAAATTACACCCCCGCCCCCCCCGTTTTTTTTTTCTTTTTTTTTTTTTTTTGCGGCCATATTTCGACGAGACGGGTGCAAGGAATCGTGTTTTATTCGGCCAACATTCAACCGAAAAACAGGCACATGCAGTGAACCCATCGCTTACGTATGATACCCAGTCACCTTCAGTAAAATTCGAGTCCGTTGTTTGTGCCACTTGTGCCGCCGCTCTCAGTATCTCCGAGCAGGTCGTGGTCTTTCTTTTCCGTTGAAGGGGCTTGTAAATTGAAAACTTCCAAAATTACTTGGCCACAACGTCAGCACGAGCCCGCTTCCACGCGTCTGAAATCCATTTTGCGGTGGTTGCTTAGAAAAAGGGTTGCTCAAATTCGCATGCAAACTTTTTTTCCCAAATTTTTTAGCTTCAAAGCACGAAAAAAAAGGGGGGGGGGGGGGGCGGGGGGTGTGCTTAGAAACGAGTAAATACGGTAATCTTAATTTGGTACTGAAATTTTTGTGAAGTCGTAGAGGTGTAGTGTCTAAATGCGACACCACCGTTCGTATGCAAACGGCTGCTTTCTGTTTCAATGCGTGGTTCAGAAAACTGCATAAACTGTATGCTTTATTATTGTTTTATCCGGGAACAACTTCTTATTAAATACCACTTTCATCCAACGTGCAGTCGTGGACAAGTGAAATTCGATCACGAAAATATAAACCAGAACACGCAAAATTGAAAAAAAAAAAGAACACTGATCGTGTAAGCGAAATCATGCCGCGCTATTGGTATGTTTGGAAAGCCAGATTTCCCAAACTTTGTTATTGTAATTAATGCGCGTGTCAATTTGACCTGCACGGGGAGAAATCGCCCTGTTTGTGTGTTCTGATTCATATTTTTGTGATCGCGTTTCATTTGTTCATGTCTGCACACTTAAAAAAGTATGTGGCCTTGCTGCGTACTGTCAGTTCGTCTTGGCGGCATTCTTACAGCCGGCAGGTCGAGAAATTCCGCTTTCAAACGTTCTAGGCACCATTAGGAAAACCGTTTCGGTTCAAAATGTTTTAAGGGATGCCCTTGTATGTGCGATAGAGCGCATATATACTGCGCAGAAATTGGTTGGCGGACCCTTTAAGCTGGGCTGTACTCCGCTTCCGGAATGACACGATCGTGCGGCACGTGTGGAGCTGAGAGCGTGCGAATTAGCACCCGCGGTTGCGCGCGCACGGTAGCGCGCAGATGGCGAGTGCAAATCTGAAGGCACGTGTCGGGTACGCCGGTGGTACCCAGGCGCGCACTTATGGCAGCCGAGGCACCAGAAGTGCGTGTGCAGGTGCTGCAGTTTGCACGTCGCGCTCCGGGTGTTAGATGCGACTGCATCTCATTCACTCGCCTTGTCCCTCCATACGGCGTTGTTGTCCGTCCACACCCCTCCCCCTACATGTACTATAAAAAAAATAATAGTTAGCGGCGCCCGGTTTCGATCCCACGACCCTGTGGGCGGAACGCGAGGTACATGGTGCTCTTCCCACTGCGCCACAAAACCGAGACAGAATGAAATGCTACGAACGCGCCTTATATCCTCGACTCATTCAAACTACGTCAAGAAGCTACTGATACAACGCAAGATGGGGCAATGATTAACACTTGCAATAAAAGAACAGAAGCTCCCACTTACAGCAACAATGATGGAGTAAAGGTCGTTGCGACAGAGAAGCCCCAAGCATACCACTTGGAGAGATTGACCAAGATTGGCCAATAAAACATGATAATAATCGTAAAACATAATAATCATGCGCGTTCCCGACACGTTTCACGCGATTGCAGAATCAATCCAACGGAAACACCAAGTGAACCCCACGATGCGTCGTATCTACACAGGGTTCCCCTCGCGGGGAGGTGGGCGCAATTTTTTAGTATTGGATTTGTGGCGAAGCCAAGCACCCTGCGCGAGGCGGCCTGGAAGATTCTCAACGGTTTCTCCAATCGCCCGAGGTCTGATAATGAAATGGTAAATGTGAGCCATATTTGAAACAGCTTGCACTAGTGCTGTAAGGCTGGAGAAACGAAAGAGCTGGGGGTCGACCTATAGTTCATCTCACAAGCTAGCAGCAGCACTGTGGAGGCTACATTGTTATCGATAGTGCGCCCACTGAGGGCGCCTAACTCGCCGTGAAGGGGGTCCTCAAAGGACACTCCCTTCTCCCCTCTCGGCAAGCGGCACCTTTGTCGCTTCCTTTGCGGTGAGTTAGGCGCCCTGAGGGGGACAACAATGTAGCCTCCGCAGTGCTGCAGCTAGCTTGTGATATGAACTAATAGCTTCTCCCCGCACTGACAGCGGATACCAAGCGAGGGGGAGCAGGAAGAGCTGGTATGTGCACGTTCCTCGTACGGCGCGCTCACAAGCGATCACAAGCGCGAGCGGCAACCTAACACTGTCACCTTCGACATTAACGGCCGCCAAGGCGTCGTAGTCGCCGACCGAGTCAAGCCCGCTTATACGTCGCCTCCCTCCGACCCACCCAGGGCTTCCCCGTCTCAACGAACCCGTCGCGGAATTCCCAAGCTCAACCGACCAAAAAGGCTTGGTGCCTGCCAGAAATGCGGGTGGGGCTGTTGGCGTCTCCTGTCGTCGTCGTCGTAATAGTCGTTCGTCTCATGTAGTCACGGTACTAAAACACCGGGAAATTCGTTAACGCCTCGCGCTGGAGCTTCGTAATGCGTACTAAAAAAAAAAAACACCGGGACACTCGTTTACGCCTCGCGCTAGAGAGCTTCGTGCTTCAAAAACACGAGACTTTTACAGCAAAGCTGTATACCTGTACCCCCCAACGGTTTCATCTCCGTTGGCAAAAACGCCAAGGCGCCAAGACTACACTTGCACACTGCATGCTTTGCCCCTCACCAGGTTTCACGTTAGTGGAGATGGCCCGGGATTTTTTTTTTTTTTTTCGTGTGGACGCCTAAGGATTTAATTTGTGACCCTGTCGATAGTGTAGGCGCAATAGCGTTATTCTGGTGCTTCGATGTAGGTAGGTGGAGAACCGCTGCTCTCGAGCACGATGTTCTTTTTCGTTAACTGAAAATCCGTTTCCCAATTGTTAATGGGGTGAGGTGAAATACTGCGAAGTGCGCGCGCAAATGCAAGCGCTGACGTATTTTACGTGCACGCTGTAGCGTGGATCATTGACGTAGCGCTATAAACTAGAACCTACGAAGGCAAGTAATTGATATCAGACGAAGTGAAACAAAGCAGGTACTGATTTCTTGCGCGCATGCAACGACGTCAAGGAGGTCACGTTTGCGAATATCCTGGTCTTTGTTTATGGAACATTACAAAGCGGCAGGCAGTTTCGCACGTACGGAGTGTAGTGGCAACGTGCCGTGGGTGGAGCCCTCGCGGTGCGTGCAGAGGAGGAGGGGGAGAGGTGCCGGTGGTGTTGAACCAGGATGCCCCCCGTGCGCTACCCGGATCTCCGGCCCTCCTCCTCCTCCGCTTCGGCCGCGATCGCCGTCCGCTCTCTTGCACCGCCGCCGGCGACCAGCGGCCATCCCTTCCTCCTCCCCCGCTGTTGCTGTCTGCCCGACGAGAGCTGCATACCGTAGTGCCGCGGCCGCCCAAATTCCGCCGCCGTGGAGGCTACAGCGAAAGGAGTGCTAGGGAAGGCATTGTGTGTGCGCGCCTGTCTGTCTGTCTGTCTCCTCTCTCCCCTCACACACACACGAGCGCGCACGCACACACGCACGCACGCACAGCACGCACACACAGCACATGCGAGTCCTCGCAGCTCTTTTTGTAGAAAATGCACAAGGCAATGTCAGTTAACCTCTTGACCTCGGGTAACACCGTTGGGAACCTCGGCTCAAGCTGCAGCTGCTGCTGCTTCTTGATGTGCGCCGACGATCCCTGGCGGAACCCTCGCGATCCGCTTCCGAGCTCGCGAGGAGGCAAGCGCGCATAGCATGCTCGCTCTGGCTGTTTGATTCAGGGCGGAGCGGGCTTAATTATAAACTTTCAAATCTAGGAGTTTCGACGTGCTGATAGGTAATCCAGATGCCAGCTTGCATCCGCTTCTCGCATACCTCTCATTTTTGTGCTGAGACTGCGGATCATGTGGGAGACTTACTCCGTGGTGAGCTTAATCCTGCCTAGTAGTTCGCTGTTGGAGCGATCCGCTTGGGAGAGCATGTCCGAGATTCTCACCTGCTGAGTTGGAACAGTCGGGTGGCCATTTACGGGTAGGGAGATGGTTGGTGGCCCAGGAGGGAATTTCGTACGTGGTGAGACAGTCAACAGCTCAGATTTTTGCGGAGCACTCGCTTGGTCACACTGCCTTAACTGTATTAACTGAAAATGTTGGCCGCTTGTTGTAGCTTGCTCTGTGTGACCCCCCCACCCCCCCCCCGACCCATGAGTGGCCCATATGATGATGTCATCCGCATATAATTTGTGGCGTATGCCAGGAGCGGAGGAAGGCCTATGTGTGCTGTATAAAGAGCAAAGGGGACAGGACAGCACCCTGGGGTGTGCCCTTGTTGCCGAGAATTACTGCATTTGACTTTTAAAGGGGCCCTAAATAGGCTTCCGAAGGTCGCCATTTCAATTGCGCAATCGCTAGAGTACCCCTTCACGACAACGTGTACCAGATATTACACCTCTGCGTAAAGCAGGGACCGCACAAACACGAAAAAAAGATTTCACTTTCTCTCCTGGCTCACCAACCATACCTTGCCGCCACACTTGCGCGCTCTGACGCAGTTCTTTCCGGCTCTGACGCGCCTCTATGACACACGAGACACTGCCCAGTGCGGCGCCGCGAACGCGAACCACAGCGACAGCGCTCACCGTGCAACCGGAATCTGGTGGGCGGAGCATGCGCGTCGAGTGCTAAAAAAAAAAGCGCGCGCAGGGCTTGGCGCAGCCAATGACTGCACGTACATCAAGGAGGGTGATGGATTGCCCTGTTTCTCTCGGCGGTCTTGCGCCGGGTCGATGACGTCGCGGCTTCCACAGTGCTTCGGAGGAGCTACTAGAGGAGGAGAGCCCCAGGCCTTATGGGTGGCCCCTTTTAATGAGCGATAACTCGGCTAATACTTAACGCATTTAAACAATTTTTGCGGCATGACGTTCCTTGGATAGTACTCCAGTGACTGCGCACGCAAAATCGTAACATTTGGCAGCCTATTTAGGGCCCCTTTAAGTCTCCCGCCTTCAAAATGGCTTTTTCGGCCGTCGAGGAACTTCCGAATGCATTTGTAGGTGCATTCGCCGCAGTCAAGGTCATTGAGCTGTTTGACTTATGGCCTTGTGGCTGACATTGCCAAACGTCCCTTTTAAAACCGGGGCCAAGATGGCTTTCGGGTTATCCTGCGAGTCTTTGAGCGTAATTCCTTCTTTCAGTTAAAGAAGGATGTCCGGCGTTGAGAGGTGAATGCGAAGTTCACACATGGTTGTCAGATTCGCTAACTAGCATCTTGCGAGCGCGTGCTTTTTGGGGATGGAAGGAGCTGTATTATAGCCTTTGTATTTTGGTAGTGACCTGCCCCGATCTCGGCAATCAGTTGCGATATACAGCCACTGTTGTGGTAACGCGGTCATGATAGGCATAATTATTCATGTCGTACGTCCTAAAATCGGCGCCCCCAAAACGAGGAAGGTGGGCGTATGTCCACCTGTCCTGGCCGTTTCTGGCCAATCCTCCGTTTGGATGTGTTTAACATATGTGCGGGGGGGGGCATGGGTCCGTGTGCAGCGGCGGGGTGTTTTTTGTTTTGTTTTTGTTTTTGTTTTTGCGCTACTGCACTGCACTGTTTGAACACTGCATTGGAGGCCTTGAAATGCTGCGTGTAAGATTTTGAATACAGCTGGTTCGTTATAAAGAGCTTTTTATTTCCGGCTATCCTTGTGAAAAACAAGCCAGGCATCACGAAAACAGGCAGCGTCGCAGAAGGCATATATATATATACAAGCTTCTCGCGCGAAAACTTCCGAGATGCCAGTTGAAGTCGCATTAACAAGGGAGCCCTTGAGTGATGTGTTCGCTTCTGGTGAAGAGAGAGATATAACTATGATGGGGCAGCATAGCAGGGAGCTTGGCTTGCTACATGCTCCGTAAGTGAACGATGAAGGGTGAAGATGAGTGAATACGCGTAGGTACACAGGAATGCGCACAAACACTAACGTCCACTGGAACAATGACACAGACAGGCGCAGGAACGCACGCATAACACACACACGCGCGCGCGGGAGTGTGTTTGAACACAACTTCCACAGGATTTGGTCCAAACCACAGTCGCCAAGAAAGGACAGACACCAAGGCTGGTGTCGCTCGTGTGGCAATAGTCCGATGACGTCGGCAATGTTCGGGCGTCCATCATTGCGAAATTATTGTGTTCTCTCTAACAGATTTAGGGCTCGCGACAGTCGCCGCTCTGAAAGCGCCTCAGCTACTACTCGCCGGTCATTCATAAGAGCAGTGTTTCGCGCATGCGCGCCAGCGTCGTTATTCACCCACCCCGCTGAGTGAACCTCTTTATAACGATGTTGTATCGGGATAGCAAATTAGTTCGTTATATCCGGTATTCGTTGTAACAGTAGATGTAAAAAAAATTGCCTCTACCCGCCGCGGTGGCTCAGTGGCTAAGGCGTTGCGCTGCTGAGCACGAAGTCGCGGGTTCGATTCCCGGCCGCGGCGGTCGTTTTTCTGATGGAGGCCAAAAGCAAAAACGCCCGTGTGTACGAGATTTCGGCGCACGATAAAGATCCCCAGGTGGTCAAAATTAATCCGGAGCCCTCCACTAGGGCGCGCCTCATCGCCCGCGTTGCGTTGGCGCGTTAAACCCCACAATCAATCAATCAAAAATTGCCTCTAACAAATTGAAAATCTGGCGTGCTCGAAAATACTTGATGCAAAATTACATTTTTAAGGCTTCAAATCTACTATAAATAAGGTAACCCCTACCCTTCTCCTTGTTGCGTTTCAACCTCAATGAACCAGAACATGAGTACGTGAAATTACAACCGAACGAAGTTCCTTGACAATCTGTCCTTTATTCGATGAAGGATGTGATCTTCTTCTGGTGACTAGCTCTGCATGAGCAGGATGAAGTTTTCCACAGTGTCCACGAACAAAAAGGCCTTTATACTTCTGCAGTTTCTGACGACGCGGGTTTTGTTCAAGTAGCTTCTCAGACTCCTGGTGAAATATATTCGTTTTATCCGATATCGCGCGTGGCTCTCATGGTTTCAGTTTCGTTATAAAATAATCAGCGTCATTGAAATAAAGCGTGACCAACCAAAGTTTGTATTTAGTTCGCTATAGCCGATAATTCGCTGTATCAGTGTTCGTTAATACGAGGTTCGGCTGTACTCTTGTTACATCGCATTTGCGCATGCCCGAAGGGAGATGTCCGACGTTCTCTCCGTGTTTGTTCAGCTACTGGCATACGTGTTGTATACGTATACCTGGCAGGATATATATCCTGCGTGTACTGCTGCCGTGCCCCTGCCTTTTTAGTATTCCGTGTAATTCGCCCCATCATCGTTTTTTTTTTTTCTTTCCGACCTCGTCTCGTGCCGCTTTCACGGAACTCCGGCAGAATTCCACGTCGCGCTCGAGTGCGGCAGCTTTTTCCTTATGTTATTTTTCACTCTGTCGCGCTGCTATTTTGTATCGCCTTTGCCCGGTTCTTCTTTGCTTTGCGTTTATTTTTCTCTCTCTCCCCTTCTTTCCCCGCTCCTATACTCTGTGCACTCGCCGGCAAACACGGAAAATCCGCGTTGGAGCTAAAATTCTTTTATCGCGTTCGTGCGTGCGTTCGCACTCGCTTAGTGCCAGATTTCTCTCCGCGCACCAGAGGCGCCGCGAAACGAATTCGGAAAGAGAAGTGTATCGAGTGCTCTTCGCGACCTGTTTGGCACCGAAATGCGGATATCGGTGGAGGAGGGCATGAACCGAATACGACAGTAGTGTTCTCTTACAGGATGGAGATTATCTAGATTTACAGCAGTTCTGTTTGGCATTGGACTTTGGAGGTATCCACTTGTTGCCAGCGGGGCTGGGTAGTGCGAGGAAATGTACCGCGCAGGAGTCGTGCCCGCGGTTCTCTCTCGGTAGTGGCTAAAGTGTTGCGCTGCTGAGCACGAGGTCGCCGGTTCGATTCCCGGCCGCGGCGACCGCTTTTCTGATGTAGGCGGAAAGCAAAAACGCCCGTGTGTACGATTTCGGCGCACGTTAAAGATTCCCGGGTGGGCAAAATTAATGCGGCGCGCCTCATCGCCTGCGTTGCGTCGGTGCGTTAAACTCTACAAACAGAACAAGAATCTGTCTCGTTATGGTGGGTTCGGAAACCGTCCTCAATTAAACGGCCGGTTGTATTGGGCGGTCATCGCAAACCAGCGCCAGTGGCTTGCGAATGCGAGTTCACTTGACGCTTGACCGCAGAGTCAGCAACAATATTACCATGGTTCTACTAGGGTCTGCAATCGAAGAGTACCAGTTGTTTCAACATGCGTGAGGAGCCTAATATTACCCTATCGGAGTGCAATGCCTGGAAGTGCCCTGAGCTGGCAACAAGCCACTGCCGTCTTTTTCATTTTCCATCTTCATCGAAACCGTATGCGAAATGCTTCAGTCAACTGTACGTAGAAGCGAGCACTAAAGCGGAGCTCCGTAGTCTGCAGCGCATGGGAGAACAAAGTCATTCGTTCATTCATTCACTCCTGGTGAATGGGATGGCTAATTCTGGCAGGCGAAGGTCACGCGCGATCGATGCCTTCGTGTCCGCCCTGACGTTCCCTGTTGTACCACAGTGGGCTTGGACGCACTGAAGCTGTGTGCGACGGTGCGCCTCTAAAGCGTGTAGCTACGAGCTGATATTTCAGGTCAAGGTGCCGAATACTAGGATGGCGGCCGAGATTCCTTGAGGAGTATTCCGCACTGCAGGCGGGCCGTGATTGTTCGAGGATGAATGCGAAAGCAGCACGCAGAGCGGCAGGTTCACCGATGAAGGTGGTGCATGTGGGAGTCCACATCTCTGTTGCAGATGAAGAGGCTGGCACAGACCCGTCGGTGCACAGATGAGTGGGAATTCTGTGTGTTTGTTTGTCGTCAGCTGTGCGGCGAAGTGGTCGGGGGCAAGGTCATCCCGTCTTCATGCAATGCCGGTCACTATACAAGCGTAATTCGTAGAGTTCGGATAGGATAAAAAACGAATCGAAAGGCAGCGAGGTTAAGCAGGTGCAGATGCCTGTTTTAATACCCTGTACTAGGAAAGTTGGCTTCGGAGTCCGGAGCATTCTAGGCAGGTGTTAGCTTCCCAATGAGCATTCTAGGCAGGTGTTAGCTTCCCAATGGTGTCCATTGGCGGATGCACTACTTTAATGAAATGACGCCCGGGTGGAGGCGAAAGTGAAATAGACATTGGCGAGACCCAGAGGAAATTTTCAGATTGTGTACACGCTGTCTGAGGCCGTATAAAAGGGAGTAAAAAAAAAAAAAAAAAAAGAGCGCTTCTCTTCTTCGAATTTTGTGTGATTTGAGTTTAAAATGTATTCGGTTCAGCTTCGAAAGTAATGGGAAAAAACTTGGTGAATACCTTATGTTTTTTCTCTCGAAATTCGTTTCCCACGTGCCAACCACACCGTTCCGCAAGCGCTAAGGCTGGCTCGGCGCGGAAAAAATGTCGTCGTCATTCGCAAAAACAGTAATGGGTAAAAACAGTAACCGACGAAATTTCCGGTTTCGTTCTAGACCGATGGAGCTGCTGACGTTATTTTCACCGTGCGAGGACAATCGCTGTTACTAGTGGCTTGGATTCGTGTAAGTAGCTCCATTCGGAGAGAAGAGTGGTGCGTTCAGCCACTGCCTTCCTGCAGAAAAGACAGCCGTCGCGCATGTATAGTTCATCGAAGCGCGCGGCGCACGGCCGCCCTACAAGTTGGCAAATGCTTCACATAACCGCCGGCGCCTTCGGCGGAGCTAGGCGCACTTCGGCGGCACGAGCGTAAAGATTGAACATTCCGCGCACAGCACGCCGAAAACGTCGGTCCCGTATCCCAGAATGCACCGCGCCAGCCCCCCCTGACGGGTGGAAGGGGGGGGGGGGAATGGGGGTGGAGGGGAGCGCGCGCCCGCTCGCTTGCCCACGGCCGGTGGTGGCAACACGCATTTATTTTATGTACAAGGAATACAAAGACGCCATGTTACACGGCCGGGCTAGAGCGGAGGCTCCACCGTTTCGTGAATTCCACGACAGTCGGCGCACTGATCGCAAAATTTTCTGCGCATGCGCTAGCCGGAGGTTGTGCTGGCTACCGTCCATTTTCTTCCTCCACGCTACCCTCTCGCTACACATAGCCACGCTGCACGGGCCGACTTGAGTGTACAGGCGTAGAAATTCACGCTGGCGCAGTCTGCCTTCTTGGGGGCCTTCTTGCAAGGACAGTTCCTCCTTTAATGAGGCTGGGTGGGTAAAACTGAAAGGAAACACAAATGTACAATCCTACTCGCTTCGTTGTGGCCTACGTTTCGTTATAACGGACTTCGTTATAACCGCATCCGCGGAGGTATGCCGACCTGACAGGCGAGCGCAGAGCAAGTGAGCTATCGCTCTGTTTGTACTCCCACAGTGAAGGAGTGGCAGGTTTTTCGGGCGATGCGGACGTTACGAACGGCTGGGAAGTTTATTCGCATTTTATTTGTTTTTCCTTTATTAAAATGCGCAATAAACGCAATTTTGACGGCCTCAGCCGTCAATGCACGAGGGGCTGCCGTTTTGACGAGCGTGTGTTCGTAAGACCGATACCAAAGCTTGCAACGCTCAACGTAATTCGAATGTTTCGGTGTTGGGATGCACGGTGGGGCTACGCGGAGGTACCCGGAATTCCCGACGAATTATGCCGACAAAGTTCGAATGCAGTTTCGAGGCGAAGCAACAACTGTAAGCGTGCGTGAATTACAGTATCACGTTGGCTTGATGTCTTACAAACGCTTCTCTCTTTAAACGGCGGAGCTGTTAAACCCGGCCGTAACTTGTCCAACGCGAACGGAAAACCTCCAGTTGGAAAAAAAAAAAAAAAATTAAAGCCGTTCCATTCAATGTGAAAGCTGTCGGCAGTGCAGAGCAGCGATTCGCCATAATGGGCTGTTGCGCCGTTATCCGCTCACTGCTGCCACCCAATGCAATTCAAATTTCCCGCCTCCGCAGTGCTCGCGCGCCGCCTGCCTGAAACTGTGCCAGCGGGAGTTCTGTTCTTTTTGTACCTGCTTTTCCTCCCTGGCAGTGCATGCACTGTCACTTTTTTTCGCTTACTATCGTAACAACCGACCGAACGAGCGTTCCTAACTAAATGAACGCGGGCGCTGCCGGCTAATTACGTATATTTTGCCTCAAATGTACCTGCAGTTTTCTTTGCTCTAAACAACGGGGAGATGCATGACAAGCGCCAGCGTTTCACGAGTTTCGAACGCTTATGACTATATAAACCGCTTGGCTTTCGAAGCCTCTGGGTTACGCCGCGACGACGGAACGCCGCGTGGCTCTACTTGGGTCCAGCAAGCTAGCTTCGACGACAAGGCGAACCCCTAAAGTGCTCTGCACTTAAAAAATGGCTGACGATTACTATACTGCCTACTGCGAATTCGTTGCGTTGGCTTTGAACGGCCGTATCTCCGACGAAGGGGATGGGCCGCCAGCTGTGCTGTTTCTCCAGCCTTGCACAACTATACTCGGTGACAACTTAAGAACGGCACCGGAAGTTGCCGCTGTGCCTTATCACCGTAGCCGGATGTTTCTCCGCGCGGCGCAAGTAGGGCGTTACTGGGAATATTTTGAACATGGCGTGAGCCGTTCCCGTGATTTTTTTTTTACTTAATATGCTTATAAACGACTCCAGTGACGACAAACAAACTGCGTGAGGCAAGGCAGACGATATCACGCATTCATAGCAAACCCCTTTCAAAACGCGCGCGCACTGACGTCACGGGTCCGGCGCTTTGGCGGAGTGATACACTACATGAGGTGGTGCCGTTCTTGAGTTTTAACCGAGTATAGTGCAAGCTGCGCCAACTTTTTTCTGGTAGCCATAATTTTTTAAAGTTTTACGCCAGTGGGTACAACGCGTATACTAAAACCTCACAAAGCACAGGTACTATAATATGTACTGGATCCCTCTATAAAAGAATCGTCTGATCCCCACCCGCTCCCTTTTACCCGTCACTCTTTCGGCTGCAGATTTTAATTGGTGTTGAGAATAACATGACAGCTTGGCAGAGCTTTGCGTCTTTCCAAGAAATTCTCACTGAGCGTCGTGAGCGTGATTTGAAGGGGACGTGTCGTGGAGGAAACAAAACCCGCGAGGAAGACCTTCTGAGATACCGACTTCCAACTTGAGTATTCTTTAGGGGTGAAGCCTTTTAGTGGCTCGGGCTGTCGGCGTCTCATGTCGTCTTAGTATCATGTAGTCACAGTACTAAAACACCGGGACTCTCGTTTTCCAAAGCCTCGCTCAAGAACGTTTCATCTCCGTGGGAAAAACGCGTGCTAAAAGAACAAACACATTGGGACAGTCGTCTTCCAACGCCTCGCGGTAGAACGCCTCGTGCTTCAAAGAGGTTTCATCTCCGTTGGCAATACACTGCATGCTTCGCCCCTCCTCAGTATTCACGGTAGTGAAGATGGCGCGGGATTTTTTTTTAGCAACCAACGAAACTTGTGTGCGGGCGTTGAAATGTCAACCTGCGAATCCGAGCGGCCTTCTCGGAGAACACTGGCCCTTCGCGTGCGCCAAACGGCGTCTGCCACCGACCTCCGGCTCTCGCATACCGTAGGGTTTGTCGCTCCATGATCGGGCGAGCATCGGAGTAGGGCCTCGCGCGCATCGAGGCTGGGAGGAGGAAGAGGGAGGGAGAGGAGGGAGACGCAAGCGCGGAAGTGCGGCGTGGGTCGACTTCACCGTGAGCGTGGGTGTTGTGTGGGGAAGCTCGATTGCGGTGACCCGCGGGGCAGATGCGGACACGGCGAAGGCGAGCGACAGCTGTGCTGGGGCGCGGCTTATCGCAGGCCATCTACGCTCAAGTGGCGTCGCAGGCGAGGCCCACTCGAGTGTTCTTATTGGGCGAGATGCCTGGCTCGCCCACACGCTGTGATAGGGGCCCCGTGCGTTTAGGGGAGGGCGAGCGTAATTCAACCGCGGTTTAAGGAAGCTCGGTCGCATTTTCTCGTGGACGGTCAGTCGTGCTTGCTAAGTCTTAGTTCGTTACCTTGTCTACGTCCAGGACACAATGACTGACCCCCCCCCCCCCCCCCCCCCCCCCCCCACTCCCAAGTAACAGTACGTTGCTAACATAGGAAGCTTCAAGTCCAACAAAAATAAAAAGAAAATGATGTTTGCATTTCTTGGTGGCAACCAAGTTAAATTTCCAGCTTATTGCTTGTCTGAATTATTTTGTTTTGTCATGGGTAACTTTTTATCTCGTGAATTAGGCTGTGGGTGGCGTTCAGGGTGGCGTTCAGGACTTCATTTTGGCGGGCTGTTCTGACGAGCGGTCGAAATCCATGCTTTGATTTACCTCAAATCTGCCAGTTTCGAAAATGATGCTCTGGCTGGCTGGTCAGAGACCAAAGCGAGCAAGTGGTGTCTTTATTTAATGATTGGCAACAAGCTCTACTAGAAGTCATGTAAAACTGACATTTGCACCAAAGAGACCCATTCAGAAGAAGACTGATTGTTTTCTTTGATTTGTAGTCAGATTTCTCCACAAATTCTAGAGAATTCCGCAATTCGGGATTATTACCCCTGGTTGGCCGTATAGACCCGCTCATGTCGTCAGCCTGTTTTTCGGAGCTTAGCTTTGTAAAACTTCCACATGCAATAATTTTTTTTTCGTTAATGCTAGCCGGATTGACCTGTTTCTATTGTGAATGGGCATGCAACATTGAGATAGTGTCATTATATGCGGTCTTTAACTGGCTTTGTGTGTGTTTCCTCGCACCATGTGCCACGATCTTGTGCCATGTTGTTAACCATATGGGCTGGGCTGCGAGATAGTCTTTACTAAGGCTGTGCTATAAGGTTGTCCTCCATGACACAGGAAGAGACTAGCCTACGCTCAGTGAAACAGCCAAGGCTTTTTTGCCTTGTAGTGTTTACTTGCATTAGAGAAATGAGTACTATTTTTCTGCCGGAAAGCCGCTAGAGATATGGCATCTTCAAAGAAAACTACCGGAAAAATGTTCTCTTCTCTGCGTTGCCTGCCGTAGTAACATGACGAAAATGGGCCAGGAGGCTGGTGCCTAGAGTCAGCTTCTTGCTTACGTTGCTACACTTCTTTTTCAAAGTTTTTGTAATCTTTCACTTCAAGTTCAGCACTTGTTTGCAAACTCTTGGTAGTGCTTGTCTTGCAGCATTAAAGTGTTTTCAAGTAAGCCCACCTATGTTACCCAACATTGCTTCGAACTTCAGCCCTGTTTCCATTGTGGCACGGCTTAAGAAATTACTTTGGGAATCTTCTTTTCCATACTTGTCATCATTTTGGATTGTAAAGTTCAGGTCTCGTTATTTCTTTTGCAGTATTTTTTTCTTCAATTCACACTTGTGACAATGCGTATGTTGATTGCTGGTGAGCGTTAAACAGCGAAACAGAGGGGTTGCACTTTCTGCTCTGGCATTCCCAGTGTTTCACTTGAATTTTCACACAGCTGAGGCATGGCTAGAAGGTGTAGCAAAATTGGAGAGAGAGAAAGAGTACAATTAGGGGGTGGAGCAGCTGTGTTGCTGGTGTTCATAGTTTTCTGCTTTATATTTTTGAGCACGCGTGTGTGCCCCTTAAACCTGCAGTAATTGTTTCTATTATTTAGAACGTGCGCACCGTTTGCCACGTCAAAGTACGCAAAAAAATCTCTTGCTGCACTTAAATCTGCTCATGTGCTTTGAATGCAGCGCCATTATAGTGCGTTAGAGGTCCACGAGGGGAACACGCTCATGTTATGTTTTATTTCTACTCTTGACACTCTTTTTAAAGTATCTCAAAAGCTGTGTGCTATGTGGTGTTGGCATATAGTAGCGGTCAAGTCACCTGCCTGATACCGCTCGTCCCTGCGTTCTACATGTGAAAAACTGGATTTTCCCAGCCATCCAGTGTGGACAACGCTGGGTTCGCTCATGCTTTCATGTTAAAATTGTATGCATGCTTTCTTTATCGCGTTATGTGAAACGTCCTACTATGTATCGCAACCGCTTACGGAGGAACCTACCCCTGTTTTCCTGCAGCCACGGCAACAAGGAGGTGTTCTCGTGCCGGGGCATCCAGCTGGCCGTGGAGTGGTTCCGGGCCCGGGGCCACACGGACATCTCTGTCTTTGTGCCCAGCTGGCGCAAGGAGGCCTCGCGCGCTGAGACGCCCATCAAGGGTGGGTTGACTTACTTCACTTCTCACTAAAGCTCGCTGGTAGCGCGACTCAATGCAGAGTTCAACGATAGCCATGAATCTATATTTGCCGTATGCTGCGTGGAGCTCCATGTGGCCATGTAGGAGCACGCACCGGTTCCTTAATGCGTCCATTGGTTGAAGGGAGTTGTGAGCACTGTGCATGCTTGCGGCAAGTCGGGGGCATGAGCGGTGAAAAAGAGCGATTTTGCAAATTGAACACCTCTACGTACCACTGCACTGTCTTGATGGGTATGCTCAGTGACTTTTCCACGTCACTTTCACTCAAAAGGCAGGGACAGAGAGCCAGCCTTAAGCAGCCACTTTGTCTTAGGTATCGCATAGGCATTCTGATCCTCAAGAGCTCTTCGCTTGTGATATTCCCTGTCATTAGTGATTATTTTTTGTTAGTTTGTAATGCTCTTTTCCCGTTTCCCAGTTTTAAATGCATTGTGGTGTGTCCCATGGGAATTCTCTTTAGTACAGTAATTAGTGCAGCATGGAACATGTGTATGAATCAGAAAAGGAAACTGTTGGTGGAGAGACAGAGAGAGGGGGGGAGCAGAACTCAAGGCTGGCCTATGGTAAATCCTCTGAGCGGCTACCCTGGGCAGGAAACGGGGAAGGGGACAAAAGGACAGAGATCAAGAATGGTGACGGGGAAAAGAAAGGGCCTATGTATATACGTGCCCAATGTTATTAATTAGAATTGGGAAATGAAAAAGCTAGGGCACAGAGCGGAGTCTTGGGGGAAGGGAAGGTGGCACAGAGGCTGCATTCAACCCTGTCCTCCTCCTTGTGATGCGTCACATGCAGACCAGGAGATCCTGCTGCAGCTGGAGAAGGAGCGGCTGCTGTTCTTCACGCCATCGCGCAACGTGGGCGGCAAGCGCATGGTGTGCTACGAGGACCGCTACATCCTCAAGGTGGCCGCCCAGACAGACGGCGTGGTTGTCTCAAACGACAACTACCGCGACCTCGTCGCTGAGAGCCTGGACTTCAAGCGAGTCGTTGAGGAGCGCCTGCTTATGTACACCTTTGTCAACGACCGGTGCGTGTGTGGGGCTTCAGTTTTTTTACTTATTCACATACGTACTTCGCTTTCTAGGCATTGTAGTAGGGAAGGCCAAAAATCGACATTGCATACAAGTTTGCATATTCATGAAGAGGTGGGAAAAACAGAAATCTAAAGAAAGCGTACAAGGTATTTCATAGCCATCCATTTCAGCCATCACTACAATATTAGATACATGTAGTGTACATTTTATTTTGGTTGTGCGTCACTGTCAGACCAGCCCATGACCACTGTCATTGCGGCCAGTGCTGCATGAATGTAGCAGGGCTTGGTGGGTCCCCACCGACGTGTCATGTGGTCAGGGCAGTGAGTTGTTGCCAAAATGAAGAAGATACTGCCATAGACACTGGTCCTTAATAGTCTTTCAGAGGTTTCCAAGATTAAATTGTGAGAGAGCATCCCGGGCTTAAAGGAGCACTGACACCAATTTTCGACGTTAATATTATTGCACAGTTCGCTTCCTTCACTCAACAGAATACCCTGGCTGAAATATGAGCTGCCTGCGACGCGAAGAACATACCGTATTTACCCGATTCTAACGCGCCCCCGATTCTAACGCGCACCCTATTGTACTGGCAAAAAAAACCGAAAAAACTCGCACCTCCGATTGTAATGCGCACGTTACTTTGTGACCCAGACAAACGAATGCGAGAGAAACGGGCGATTTATTTCCAGAAGTAATCTCACTCATCTCAGTCCTCGTCACTCTCCGCTGACCACATGTCGTCCTCGGTGCCTTCAAGCGCGTTCGCGATGCCACACTTCTGAACGAACGCTCAACCATGGTCGATGGGATCGTGGCCCACGCCTCGCACGCCCGTCACGAGAGCTTCTCCAGAGGTGCACGCTTCAGTCGACCGCTCGTTTTGAACGCGTGGGAGCCGCTGCTGCCATTGCTGTCATCAAGCGCGCAAGTGAAACGATTTGACGATTTGTGTGAACGCCGATAGAAAAGCCTAGACGTCTAGGCTTGCTGCGTCAGGAAAATCGTTGCTAAAAGCTTTGGCACCATCTTGAGATGGCGATGGTGATGGGGGAGACGAAATTTTCGCTGTTTCGGCAGTTTCGGTTTTGTATCCGATTCTAACGCGCATGCAATTTTTCGGCCTATTTTTTCGGAAAAAAAGTGCGCGTTAGAATCGGGTAAATACGGTAGTTCAATTGGATCTCGTTTATCGCGCCGACGGAGCAGCGCACGGAACGGCACTCAGCAAATGGACATCAGCGTGACATCACCCCAGGAGAGGAAAAAGAAGTGACACAACAGCGCTCGTCAAAAACTCGTCACGTCACTTTACGCGCGCAGCCCCACGAGCGGCGAGCGGGTGCAACACCCTCTCAAGCGGGCGCCAGTGACGTCCGCACAAAGCGGTGAGGTCAGGCAGGGAGTCTGTCATATGCGCCGTTCGAGATGAAAGCGCGGGAATTTGAAACAAACGATTTTCAGGCCGTTCAATGTAATTAACTATCGCGCGCTGAAGTATTTGAAGTTCTGTTTCAGGTTGGCCAGACCATTAAGCATCGATAAAAGCAATAAAAGTGTAACATAATATTTTCGTGCCAGTGCTCCTTTAAGGTGCAGGAGGTTTTTCAAGCCAGTCCTGGTTGCCTGTACAAAAGTTGTTGATTGAAAGATTTATTTACACGCATGTATTAAAGCAGCCAAGATGGCTGTAAAGATACGAAAATTCCAGACTTCCTGGTTTCAAGATAAGGAGCAACTGGGATACATTTGATTGTGAACGTAGGCCACAAAAATTCTGCTGCAGCTCTACATATGGGCAGCCTCACATCACATTTTATAGATGACAGCCCTGAGGCTCAAATTTGGCAAGTGGGCTATCATCTTAGTTGATTGGTTAATGCATTGTTTTAAAAAAGCACGTAGTACGGGCCCGGTTGGGAAACTGTGCTGCCTATGATCCGCCTATCACAATGTTTAGAAAATCAAACTCGCAGTTGGCTGCCATTGTCCTTCACTTGTGGTCCAGATTATGGGATCTCAGCGGAACTTAGACTAGCTGTGCTAGAGCAAAAACTGTTAAGCCATACTGGCCACGTAGTGGAAACCAGATTCATGCCCAGGTTTGAGTACTCATATATGCTAGACGAACTCCAGGCTTTGGTGACAAAGATGTAACTTTGTTGCCAGCTGTGCAGGCAATTTACCAAACAGAGAGCTGTTGCTCATGGTGAAGGCAGAGACCTTTGCTTGTTCGCCAAGTTGAGGGGGGGCTCAGGCTTATTATTGCGGCCGTGGGGTCAAGGTTCTCCCAACTACCAACACTGACTGAATCTCTGACCAAAGTCCCTGCTGAAATAGTGTTCGTGTCTGAGCACCGCTCGGTGGAGAGGGTTTTTGTCTGAGCGAGGGTGCCAATGGGAGATCAGTGAATGTCCATACATAGGTGTCCTTATTTGCAGTTCACATGGTATCGCAGGGACGGCGCACCACGTGTAGATAGTCAAAGAATTAGCACGCACGTGGCCATTCCACTGCCCAAGATGGCCAGCCCCACAAACTGGGCTAGGCCTAACGAGGGCACAAACAAGTTCTGGGAGCCTTTCTCCGCTTAAAACGGAGTTGCTTGACCTGTGCCCTCCCCTCGTCCCCGTGCAGGTTCATGCCCCCCGACGACCCCCTGGGGCGGCACGGCCCCTCGCTGGAGGCCTTCCTGCGCAAGAGCGGGCCCCCCGCGGCCCCCTTCGAGGGGCCCCCCAGCTGCCCCTACGGCAAGAAGTGCACCTACGGCAACAAGTGCAAGTACTACCACCCCGAGCGGGGGAACCTGCCCCAGAAGTCCGTCACGGAGCGGCTCGCTGAGCAGGCCCGGCTGCAGCTGCAGGAGGTCAAGGCGCGCAGCATCAAGAGCAGCCGGGACTCCTCGCCCGGCGGTGAGTCTCCTCCCCCAGTCCCCTCGCTCATCTCACGGGAGAGAGAGAAGACGGAGAGGGGGCGCACCGCTTGTGCTGTTTTGTTGGATGTCGCAGTTAAATTGTAAAGACAAAGAGCACGAAGGACACAGCAGCACATGAAGGGCAACGAGACGGAGCAATAGTCAGCAGTCCTCCCAATGTCCTTCCCGTCATCCTTCCTTTGCTATTGTGTGACAAGGAAAGGACGACGAGACAATCGCTCCATTCTGTCGCTGTACTTCCTTTGTCTTGTTTGCTGCACCATGACAAAAAAAGGGTGACTGGAATGACAAGGGAAGGACTACTCACCATTGCTCCGTCCTGTCACCATTCCTTTGCCGTTGTGTTCTTCGCGCTCTAATTTTTTGCAGAAGCAACCAACTTGCCGAACGTTGTGTTTTATGACAGTTAGGTTTGCCTGTGGGCTAGTGTAGTGTACAGTCATGGACGAATGAAAGCGAACACGAAAATATGAACCAGAACACGCGAAATAATGGCAAACTATTGGCATATTTGGAAAGCTGCCTTTCCCGACTTTGTTACCGTAATTAAGCCACGCGTATGGAACTTGTATGGAAAGAAATTGCGCTACAGCCAGAACTTGATTTAGCAAAGTTGAGGGATGTCTCAAATTACTTAATTAAATTGAGAACTTCAGTAAATTAAGTTAAGCATTTCTTGGTCACTTAATTTGGTACATTCGATTACAGTTAAACCTCGATGTAATGAAGTTCAATGTAACAAAACCCTCGATGTTACGAACCACGGAATTTTTCGTAACTTCGAGCGTATGCGCACAATGTATTTTCACCCTCTGTGTAACAAAGTCCGTTTGCCGGAATTTCAGTGTAACGAAGTTTCATGGAGAACTAGGCATGAAATTTAAATTGTAGAGGCATATTTTGGGAGATGCAAGCACCGAAACGGGGTCTTAAAAAAACGCAAATGGAAACACGGGCCGCCCAATGCCGCGGATGCAGTGAGCCACGAAGTCTGTGAGCAAGCCCCTTGCCTACAAACTGCGTGGCGTGCATACACGGATGGTACACTGTTTCCGTTTCTGTCGGAGCTTAATCGTCTACACAGGCATCAGTGTGAACCGCATGGGCGTTTTCTCCCGATAAAAACGCGCCCCACAAGCCACAGACGGTCTGACGCAGCCGCGGAGACCACCCACGCGATGTGGGTAGCTCGGGCGACCACTTCTAACCGCTCGCTGAAAAGCAACTTGAGGGGCAAACGAGAGGGGCACGCGAGAAAAAAAAGCGGATAGCGTGGGCAAAATTTTCACAGTAAAATGTCATACGCGCTGCTTACGAAAGCGCCCATCAAATATCCTCCAGTCTGCGGTGGTAAGCCTAATCGCCTCTGGTGGGGCCGCCGCCGCCGCTGCCACCACCTTGCCCTTCGTTTGAGTTCGCTTATGCTTGTTGGGTTTCATTGTTCCAGCAAGCATTTGTGAATATGAGCCTTGTGCGCGCGTTTGTTTTCTCACCCGTGTCCACGACTGCGCACCGGCGGCAGCTTCTCCCTCAGTCAGAAAGTGACCAGGAAGGGGAGGTGCGCACCCTATGGCGGGAGCTGCGAAGCGCTCGCGGATGCCGGCTGGCTAGACGATTGGGCTTACCGCCGCGGAGGATATTTGATGGGCGCTTTCGTAAGCAGCATGTATAACGTTTTACGGTGAAAATTTCACCCACGTTACCTGCTTTTTTCTCACATGCCCCTCTCGTTTGCCCCTTGAGTTGCGTTTCAGCGAACGGTTAGAAGCGGTTGCTGGAGCTACCCACATTGCGCGGGGGGTCTCCGCGGCTGCGTCAGCACGCCTGTGGCTTGCGGGGCGCGTTTTTGCGGGAAGAAAACGCTCCATGCAGTTCATGCTGATGCCCGCATAGACGATTAAGCTCCGATAGAAACAGAAACAGTGCGCCGGCCGTGTATGCGTGCCACGTTTTCTTTTTCAGGAAATGCTTCACGGGATGAACGCTTCATTATAACCGCAAATTTCATTGTAGCGAAATTTAAATGTAACGAAGTAGATTACCATTTCGTTACATCATCATCAGCAACATCATCATCATCATCCTATCTACGCCTACTGCAGGGCAAAGGCCTCTCCCATTATTCTCCAATTACATCGGTCCTGTGCCAACTGTGACCAATTTATCCCCGCAAACTTCTTGATCTCATCTGCCCATCTAACTTTCTGCCGCCCCCTGCAGCGCTTGCCTTCTCTAGGGATCCACTCTGTTACCCTTAATGACCAGCGGTTATCTTTAAAGCGGTTATGTAATGCCTTCGCATTACATGCCCTGCCCACGTCCATTTCTTCTTCTTAATTTCTACTAATATGTCTTTAACACCAGTTTGCTCCCTGACCCACTCCGCTCTCTTCTTGTCCCTTAATGTTACACCTATCATTTTCCGCTCCATTGCCCGCTGAGTAGTTCTCAATTTAAGTTGAACCCTCTTAGTGAGCCTCCAAGTTTCTGCCCCGTAGGTGAGTACCGGTAAGATGCAGCTGTCATACACTTTCTTCTTCAGCGCCAATGGTAGGCTGCTATTCATTATCTGAGAATGTCTGCCATATGCACCCCACCCCATTCTGATCCTTCTAATTATCTCTGCCTCATGGTTGGGATCTGGGGTCACAACTTGGCCTAAGTAGATATATTCGCTTACCACTTCCACTGCCTCGCCACCTATCTCAAACCGCTGTGCTGTCCCGAGGTTATTGATCATTACTTTAGTTTTCTGCATATTAATTTTCAGGCCCACGGTTCTACTCTGTTCGCCCAGTGCAGAAAGCATGCTTTGCAATTCGTCCCTCGAGTTACTTAGCAAGGCAACGTCATCAGCAAATCTGAGGTTACTGAGGTATTCTCCATTAACCCTTACTCCCACCTGTTCCCAATCCAACGTTCTGAATACTTCTTGTTAACATGCTGTCAATAACATTGAAGAGATTGTGTCTCCTTGTCTGGCACCCTTCCTTATAGGTATTTTACTGCTCTCCCTATGGAGGATGATGGTAGCTGTAGACCCATTGTAGATATCCTCTAGTATTCTTACATAATGCTCATCTACCCCCTGGTTCCGTAATGCCTGAATGACTGGTAGGGTTTCGACTGAGTCAAATGCTTTCTCACAATCTATGAAGGCTATATATAGGGGTTCAGTATACTCAGCGCTTCATTACATTGAGGTTTAACTGTATATACTGTAGCGGCATCCAGTGAGCTTAGGCGGTGCTGTACTTGTGAACCGTAAATGCTCCGAAAATAAAATTGAGGTCTGCACGTATGAAAAGCGGCCACAAAAATTGTTACCTCAACAAGAATGGTCCCCAAAGGACTACAAATTTACCGTATTTAGCCGAGTCTAACGCGCACCTTTTTTTTTTTTTGAAGAACAGGTCACAAAATCACATTTGCGTTACAATCAAGTACGACTCAAAACTGCGGCGCTGTATCGCCATGGACGTTTCAAGATGGCTGCTTGACTACTGAACGCGTTGCCAGCGCTTCGTAGTTGGCACATGTTTGCCTTTGTTGTCTGCATAGTGCTTTTTTGCATTCCTCTGTTCTTTCCGCCATGGAATTTCCCACTGCAAAGACATGGTGGGTTCACCACAATGCTGCGTTTAAGAAGAAAGTAATCTTGTGCGCGGAAAGCGATGGAAATCGGGCCGCGTCACGTGCGTTCAGTGTTCCGGACACTTGCATGCGGGACTGGCGCAAACAGAAAGAGAAAATGTTCGCAAGCTAGGCGACACGGATACGGTTCAGCGGACCAAAGAGGGGGCAATATCCCCAAATAGAAGACTTGCTGGCGGTGTACATGCAGCAGCAGCAAGTGGCTCAGAGATTCGTAACGACAGAGCATCGCTGCCCCGGTCCGTCGTCGTGGTGACTGTCTTGCCGCCAATAACCGGCACATTTCATTTCGTGCCAGCTTTGGACTAAACCTTGCTTGTTCAAAGTGAGGATAAGTTGCATTTTTGTATTAAGTAATGAAAGTCTAGTGTGCGTTACAATCGAGGACATAGCGTTTTTTTCTTCGTACCGCGAAAAACAGGTGTGCGTTACAATCGAGGGCACGTTAAATTCGAGTAAATATGGTATTTCTCACCGAAGAGGTCGGTGATATTTGCTTGCGTGTGCTGTGTAAGCTACAGCCGCACAGATTTTTCGTAAGTTTGCAATGTGGGCAGTATGTCTTCCGCATCTTCGTGCGCTCGGGCACACATCCGCAGCATATCAAGGGCATCCTTCATCTGACAGGAACAACCCGCACAGAAACTACCCGCAGAAAGATGGTGTACAAACAGCAGAAAGCACGCCCCGAAAAATCAGACTGCTGAAGACCGAATCGGAACAGTGATGACGTGTGAACGAAACTTTTTTTGACCGCTGGTACCACCTGGTGGATTCAACTCAAAATTACAACTTCCGTTTTGCACCGCGCTGTTTCGTGAAAGCGGGACAAAGTTGCCTTGCGACGTTGTCTTTGGCGCGCCACGAGTCAATTTTGAGGCGTACTCTACAATATACACCAAACATTAACACTTTTGAGCTGCATTCTTTTGAGAAAAGGTTTGTGAAACCGGGACAGATCATGGTGATGGCTTCGTTATTTCGAGTTAGCGAAAGCATTGCGCTCCTTGTGCATCTGAAGGGGGAACAGGATATCGTCGTTAAAGCGGGACTTTCGTTTAATCGGGTTTCCTAAATTGATTTTTTACTTATTTGTGTGTTCCGGTTTATATTTTCGTGTTCGCCTTCCAATGTGTCCATGACTGTGCATGCATACACATAGGGAGTAGCTCATACTTCTAAAAGCGATCGGACAATGCCCGCTAAAGCAGCTATTCGCTTCAGTCAATTACAATCGACTTACAATCGATATCTCTTGTAGCTCCAAACCGACGCGAAGAATCACTGCACACCTGCGTCCTCAGCTGAAATTGTTTCACCCACTGGTGGAGCATTGATGTTGTCCTCCGGTGATCCAACCTGACTTCCATATCCACTGCTGTTGACTGCGTGCAGGCGAGCTGCTGAAGACCAAGAGCCTGCCCCCCGGCGGTGCCACCGAGGCGGTGCTGCCCAAGAAGAAGATGCCGCTGTCCAGGACCAAGTCGTCGGTGCCGTCGACGTCCCTGCTGGGCGCTGATCTGCTCGAGGCCGACGGTGGAGGCCACCTGTCTGTGGCCAAGCGGCTCTCGGACCCTGACTCGGGCCTCGGGGCCTTCTCCCTGCCCAAGGGGTGAGTGGCCATCATCATCGTCGTCATCAGCCTATGGAGGAAGGCCTCTCGCAGCTTATTCTGATTTTGCCTTTCTGTAGAGTTAGTGGCCTTCTCCTACTCCTACTCTATCCTCACTGTAGCCACTCTGTGACCCTGGGTGCCCACTAGGTGTCAGTACTATTCGTTGCGTGCCTAGCTCAAGCCCACTTACTTCTCTCAATTTGGGCTATGATGTCTTCACCCTCATTCGTTATCTGCTATGGGAGGCTTGTTTCCGATATATTTGCTTCGATTCACAACTATTTGAGCAAAATCATCATTCACCTCAGCACCTTTGAAAATTCATCATTCACCTTTGAAAGCAGAGATCACTGTTCGCACACACCTAAAATCTACTGCTAGAGTTCACCTCTAATGATAATCTTTAAATGTGAAACATTCTGTTGTTTGGGGGAACTGCTCTCTGTTGCGTTACACATATAAGGGTTCCTGGACAGGAAGGCAATTTCTACGGCGCGAGCAGCATACTGTATTTATTCGAATCTAGGCCGGCACCGATTCTAAGCTGACACACAAAAGTGCAAAGCCACAAAAAAAAAAAAAAAAAAAAAAAAAAAAAGAACCAACTTACCTCGAATGTAGGCCGAACAAAAAGGCGAGGTGAGCATTCACAAAAAGAAAACACGTTTATTGAACATGAAGATGCGGTGTTGGAACTCAATCAGTTTCTCTTCAAAATTACTGGGCAACTTCTGGGCGATCGTGGTACGACGACGGAGGCTAAAGCCGAAGCGCTTCATGAATTTCTGTAGCCAGCGCCGACTGGCTTTGAAGTGTGCCCGCGATAAGCCTCATTCCCTTGAAAGCTCCCTTGCTTTTGCCTGGAGCACTTGTGTCGTTACTGGAAGGGCAGCTGCTCGCTGCGTCCGAATGAAGTCAGCCAATGCCATCTCGATTTAGTGGTGACGGCCTTCTCGTGGTCCGGTGAATGCCATCCTCGTTGCGGGGCACGCAAATATCCTCTCCCGTTGCGTCCTCCGACGGCGGACATTTTTTTCATCCACGCCGAAGTCCCGCCTGGCTTGAACGTTCGACAACTCCGCGGCTAAAACAACTTTTCTTTTAAAAGCGGCACTATAATGGCACTGCTTGTTTGGTGCCATTGCGCTGTCAAAACCAAACGCCACACCGCACGCAGGCCACTATCTACACAGTTCAAAATGGCGGCATGACCCCAGCTATGGCCCCTTAAGTGGCTACTGGCTCGTCTAGTAATGGCTACAATACTTTCTTCTCTTGGTGGCGCTAGCTGCGTGCCACTTCCCCCAATTTCACTTGGAAATTGGCGCGTGTTTCAAGTTCCTCGAATCCAAGCCGACCCTGGAGTTTAATATATCAGTATTTCAAAAAAAACTATCGGCTTAGATTCGAATAAATACGGTATGTACAAGTATCGTGTTTGTGTTTGCATGCACACACAATATTCCCCCTGGATAGGCCAAATACTATAATGTCTACTCAATTTAGGTTTTGTAGACGTAATACAGTTGGGTCTACAAATCATGCCGTGCAAGTCTTTGAACGAAGACGAAGTGACGACTTTTGTTTTTACAGTATCGGACTCACCGCAAGTAGTCCACGTGTAGTTCGAGGATTTCCCGTATCATAGGGCTATATTGGAAAAATAAACGAATGCCAGAGTGCTTCTCGTGGTTCCTTGGTGAGTGCGAGGCTGTAAATCGAAGGGCCCAAGTAGTTAGCATTCCAGGCAGTAAGTAGAGGGCCTTCCGTGTCCCGTAATCTGTCTGTGCGGCGGATTTTTTTCCGTGTTCCGAAGTTCCGGTCTCTAAGGCGCCGTGCTCTGTCCCCTTGCAGGAGCCCCGTGCTGTCGCCGGGCGGCGCGAGCGTCTCCGGTGACGAGGCCCTGGGCAGCGGGGGCAACCTCCACCGCAAGCTTCAGCGGCAGCTCACGCTCAACCCGGCGTACGACCCTCGGCTGTACCAGCTAAGGGCCTCCCAGGGCCTCGTCCCTCCACCCCCGGCCGTCAGCCTGGCCGAGGCCGTCCGGGCCAGCAGCCAGGAGAGCCTGCAGCCCCACCGTGCACTGGGCAGGCTGGCCAGCGACTCGGGGCTCCTGGCGGGCGCGTGGGGTCCCTTGGCGGGCACGCAGCACCCCGAGGTGACGCGCATCGCCAGTGCGCCCGACTCGACCCGGCGGTCGCAGCAGGCAGCGGCCATGCAGCGCCTGAGCAGCACCTCGGACACGCGGTGAGTGCGCAAAGCGAAGTGGCGTGCGTTGACCCTTCCGCTGCGTCAACTAGGGGAAGGGCAGCCGCCGCAGTGGCTTCCTGGCCAAGGCGTCATACAGCTGAGTCTAAGGTTCGATCCCGGCCAAGGCGGTCGTTTTTTTTGACACAGGCGAAAGGTGAAAAAATTGTTAAAGATACTCCAGTGGTCAAAATTTATCTGGAGCCGATTGCAACCAGCCGCATAATCCGGGTGTAGCTTCAATGTGTTAAACACCTAAATCATTATTTTTGTTAAAAAGAAGCAGGTGTAGCGCCCACTGGGGGTAGAAACAGAAGCTTTTAGTAATAGCTATTATTCCTCTTATTGTGTACGCAAGTAGCGTCGCTCCTTCCATTTGAGTCCCCGAGCATTTGCTGATAGAATTTTGCCCTAAGGTCAGTTTGGTCTCCTCAAAGATTCCCACCCAATGTACTGTTTATACAGTCGAATCCCGCTACAACGAAATTGACGGGACGTGCGAAAAATTTCGTTGAAGCGAAAATTCGTTGAGGCGAAATCTGCCCCAACACACCACGGAAAGGCCAGAAAAATAGTCCCGTGCGTTTCCGCAACATTGGCAGCATAATACAATGTTTAGAAAAAGGAGTGACGCGCAATAACTCATGTTTATTCGGATAACAAACATACCAATGGTTATCTGTTTTTTCACCTCCCAAAGAACGCGTTAAGGAGGGGGGTGAAGATATGCTGGCGCAAAACGTATCGCTGTACAACAAGGCGTGTCCACCGAGCTGATTACTTGCAGATAGCTGCTAGGCCGTGGGAAGCCCCCCTCTCGCTTGTGGCAGGAGCAGTGCCGTTATCTTATCCTCTGACAGGGCACGGCAGCTACTGACCTTGGCAGGCAAGACGCGCGCGCTTGCATTTAACATGACCGCGCGCTCGCGACTAAGATAGGATGACTAGGCTTCAAGACCAAACGCGCAAACATGATTTTCGCTCTTGGCTTTGAAGAATGGTATTAGGAAAACGGCAAAGACAGCTGCTCACAACGCATACATGACGGCACCGTGCCAGCAGCGGAGCACATTCATGCAATTTCAACTGGATACGGATTGGCTGTAGCTCTGGGGCTCCGCCTTGGCGAAGCGGGCCTGTGCCTCGTGTAAAGACGGCCAGCCACATCGTTATCACCATCAAGCAATGGCGTGCGCCTATGAGTTATTTTTTGTTTTGTTTTGGGTGGCGGTGTGGTCGCAACGCGCTTTTTCGGTGAAACTAAGCGTCCTGAATGTATAAAAAGTTACAGATAGCTGGCGCTATGCTTATTTTATTGTAAAATAATTGTTCAAACCCAGCCCAAATCATCGAAAATTTCGTTGAAGCGAAAGCAAGCCTGACAAATGGTTCGTTGTGGCGAGGACTTTGTTGCATTGACTTCTATGGCTAGCTCACGGGGAATTGGAAATATTTCGTTGAAGCGGAAATTTCGTTGAAGCGGCGTTCGTTGTAGCGGGGTTCGACTGTAGTCCCTTTCCTGTGACTGCCTGACCAGTTTGAGCTAAGCCAGTCTAAGTGCCCCACCTCCACTGTGTTCTCTCTTCACACAAGTAGCTTGCTTTCCCACCACTCAGGCACAGCTGCGCAGGGTACACCGCAGGTGGCTATCCTTTCTCCCATCCTTTTCAATCTAGCCATGACCAAGCTGATTCATAGCATGTCTGCAGTCAGTGGTGTGCACATCAGGGCTTACATCGACACAAGCCGCCAATCACCCCTCCACCAAGGTTGCTATTCATCACTTGCGGAAGGCTCTTGACACTTTCACTGTGAACCTATCGGCGATTGGCGTGGAGATAAGAAGCACTCCTGCTGAGCTAGGATGGTTACATTTGACCATGGCTGGTGAACCAATCCTAGCTGCTCCTGAGGGTTGTGTTTTAGTGCTTGGCATACCCATTCACGAGAATGAAGGCGCCACAGAGTGGATGCGGCAGTGGATGCGGCATACCAGAGTAGAGGAACTCTATAGATGTGCCCGCCTGCCCACACTGGGAGGATCATTCAGTCTTGAGTTGAGGCTTTAATGGACTGTCGTAATTTCACTCACCAGGGGAATCATTTGTTCTGCCGTTATGGTGAAAGCCCGGATGTTTTCATCTGATTTAGAAACTCGTCCCACCATGGGAGGACCTGGTGATCACCGAACAACGGCGACACCTCGTTAAACCTTGAGTCGGCCTCACTGGCACCAGCACCTTATCTGTACTGGCGGTACAGCTACAGTTCCAAACGCCAATGATCTAACGATACTACGTGTCTGCGTGAATTATTCGTGGTGGCCTGAAACTCGGACTGTAGTTAGGGGGGAGGGAGGACGGACGGACCACGGTGGTGGTCACGGCACCACTGTGTTCCATGTGTCCATTACCCCTGCCAGCAGTGAGCTGGAACTTCTGGAACTGCTGGGTGTACAGCTATTTAGCCACTTCTTGGAAACGACCTCGACTTCTCCCGACAGGCATTTCCACATTTTACGGACTGTCTTGAGGCCACACGGGTACTTATGGGGCCTTTCTTTTTTTTGCACAGTTTGTTTTGTTTCATGAGCCAGAAACTGGCAAAATAGTCGTGGACCGGAACTGCCGAAAAGTGGGCAACAGTTCTGTACTGCGAATGGTTATTTAATGACGTCGTGAAACATTGCTTAAACTGTTCAATTTCTCAGTGAATAAATCACCGTTTACTGCCGGACAAGTACTGAGGGTACTTCAGTGTCCCTTTAACGCGCCGACGCAACGCAGGCGATGAGGCGCGCCGTAGTGGAGGGCTCCGGATTAATTTTGACCACCTGGGGATCTTTATCGTGCGCCGAAATCTCGTAGACACGGGCGTTTTTGCTTTTCGCCTCCATCAGAAAAGCGGCCGCCGCGGCCGGGAATCGAACCCGCGACCTCGTGCTCAGTAGCGCAACGCCTTAGCCACTGAGCCACCGCGGCGGGTACTGAGGGTACTATAGATAGATGTAACTTTATTAGGAAAAGGGCTGCCTCAGAGGCCTATAAGACATACTATACTATAAGTACTATAAAACTATACTATAAGTACTATAAGACACGAAATCTTTTGCATAAAACAAACTTGTATTTTCCCCGCAGGCTGGACGCATTCCCGCTGGCGGGCGCCGCGCCGCCGCCACTCCCGGCCGGGCCCTACCCGTCGTACCCTGGCCTCAGCCCCCACGCAGCCTGGGGGCCCCTTCCGCCAATGGGGCGGCCGCCCCCGCCCCACCTGGAGGTGGTCAACCCGGGCGCGGTGCCCCTGGACACGGCCAGCCCCCGGTACCGCCTCTACTACCACCTTTCGTCCATCTTCCCCGAGGAGCAGGTGCGCGCCGCCATGGACCTCTGCCCTGAGGAGACCAACCCACAGAAGGTGTGCGCCGCCATCCTCGCCATGTTTCCCAAGGGCTAAGGGGGCGCTGGGATAACTCTCCACGACGACGGAACTCGGGCACCTGGCAAAGTGTGCATTGCCGCCCTTTTTGTTGCTGCCCTCCCCCCCTCCTCTCCACCCACAATGGCTGAAGTGGGCTCTTCTAACTGGTGAAACCTCCAACCCACCACCACCTACCTGCTTGAGCCATCGGGTGGACGTTGTGCACCGTTTTTGGTTGCCGCGGGGCCCGGACATCCCTGTGGACGATGTCGCGCTCTCGGTGTGTTTCTCAGGGGTCAGCGAGCGAGGAGAAAGCCATTCAGACGTCCTTTTCGCCCTTCCTATATTCCGATACGTCCTTGAGCTGTAGGAAATGTCAAATTTCTGCTCTGGGAAAGCTCGCCGGAGGAGTAAGTGCCGGTTTACGGCGTCTTTGTATTTAATTTTTCCCACCAGGCGAGGCAAGAGTGCAGATCAGAGGGAGCGTAAGCAGGTGTGAAACTTCCCTTCCTCCTCTTGCATTTCATTATTGACGTCGACTTTGAAGGCACCACACCTTGCCTGCCCAGTGCTTGCGATTTTCCCCCTCTAGGTAAAGGGGGCACGTGCAAGAGCGGTAGAACAAGCACTTTGCCCTCCCCTGTGAGTGTGTGTCGGCACTGGGCACTCGCACAGGGCTGCAGAGTCTCAGGCTTACAACCTCGCTCCGTGAGCGATTCACTCGTTTCCTTCATCCGAGTGACAAAAGAGGGGGCGGCCCCATAATCTGACCCCGCGGTCACTTTTTTTCCTTCGCACAATGGTCCGAGAAAAGCTGCCGGAGTGTGAAAAAGCTGCCGTGATGCCTGTTTGTGCGGGAGAGGCTTGTACCTGCACCTCAGTCCAGACCGCACCAGCGTTCGCGGCTTAGCTTAGGTTCGCATTTCGGTTCGGCGTAGTCTCCCTGTGGCTATAGCTGGAAGTTGCCCAGGGGTACATCAGCTTGCCTACGAGGTGTTCGAACCCTTCTTTGACGGTACCCCTTCCTGTTGCTGCAGTCAGTTTTTGTACATTCCCTGAAACGTGGAAGCGCACGAAGATGTTGGCTTCGTTGGTCGCTAGGGGCACAATCGTGAGCTGTAGAGCTTTTCGGTGACGCCACGTGACAGCCGCATGTTGCGGTAATCCGGTTAACCGGAGTGTGGGTCTGTGAGACGTGGGAGCTTTGATTTCGCTGTTATCTCCCGCACAAACTTCCGGGACTTTGTGCCGGCAACCGCGTCGCACTGGCCGCGAGAGTGGTCGGCAAGTCGAGCACGGGTTACATAGGGCCGTCGAGCCTTCATTCAGTGTTCTTGTAGGCAGTGCCTGGGTGCGCAATCACGACGTTGTTTGCTGTCACCCTCTCTGGGCATTTTGGTGTCGGGGCTACTAACAAATCCTCGCTGCACAGGTTCATCTTGTGGAGGAGAGTACGAACAATGCCTGGGAAAGCTCTCCCATTTGATGCGAATGGGTCTCGGCGGGGTCCGACTGGACTTTGTCCGTGTGTGTGTGTGTGTGTCTGTGTGTGTTTGTGAGGAGGAAGCGTTTCTCAGCGCTGTCTGCATACACGCGGGTCTATCTCCACATCACCTTTCCTTGGCCGATGCGCACAGCTCAGCTGAAGCTCTCGCTTGAAAGAGCCAGCTGCTTAACGGGGCTAGGTTTGTTATCCGTGCGTCCCTCACTGCCTGCGAGCTTTGTGTCGTTTTTTACGGCCGCGTTTACTCCTTTACGGGAAGGAGTGCATTTCTTTTTTCCTAAAGTGCACGCACGTCCCCGTAGCTCCTTTTTTTACATACGACGGGCCCGTTTGTGGTCATTTCTACATTTGTACCTTTGTCCTCTGTAACAGCAACGACGCGCGTGCTTGGAAGCGGCTAGGGTCTCTCGTTGGAGTGCGGCTGCAAACTTTGCAATTTTTCACGGCTCATTGTTCCCATCGTCTGGCACCCACCGTGTACAAACAAAGCTTTGAATCGTCGTGCACTTTTTGACGCTCGTCACAGAACAAATGCGTTTCAGCTCACGCACAAGCAATTGTCATACCCACCTGGCAACGGCTTTGTCTTTTTTTTTTTTTTTTTTTAATTTATTTTTCATGTCGCGACACGCAAGTAAGGCAAGTGCTTGGCACACTGCTACGGTCTAATCTACTAGTGATAACTCGTATTTGAGGCACAGGCTTATTGTGTGAACATTGGCTCCGCAGTGAAAGTTGCTACACATTTTCCGTTGAAAGCAGAGGAGAGTGCTTGGGGGAAAAAATATGGTGTACAGTGGCCTTCGCCAGTGATCTTTCTTAACACCAGTAAGAGAGAAGGCTTAGGTTTTAATTATACCGAATTTCCAAAGGTCCAGCACAGACGCACAGCTGCACATTACACCTGAAGTTGAAATCGCTACAAAGTCTGCGTGGTTTCGGTGCAAACACTGCCCGTCTCAGCTTGATTGTGCAAGTAGGGTTGAAGAACCGAGTGTTGTGTATCAAAGTTAATAATGGCGGCCTTCTTCTACGGGCGTGACCAAGCGCCCCGTTTCGCAGTCGACGACTTTTTAAGATCTTGCCATGCTGGCCGACAGAACAAAGCGGAAGCGACCAAAAAGACGAATTTCAGACGGCGCGGTCCCATTTCCAGTGCGCAGCCTTTGCACGGCCTCTGTGAGGGCTGAACGAAGGCGTAGTGTGAATGTGTGAGTTTGTACATTTATATCTATACACGACGGTGTGACGCAAACAAAGATGTGTGGGGTAGAAAAAAAATTGTTTGTTACCTTGTCTGTCTGTCTTGCATGGACAATAATGTATCTGCAACAGTTGGGTAGTTGATGTTCGCGATTTTTTTAAACACTCCACAATGAACATTGTGTTTTTTGCGCATTTCTAAAAACTTGTTACTCCGTGTTTTCTTTTTTTTTTTTTCCAGTTTTGAATAAAAAAGCTTCAGCAGTTCTAGGCGTATTTATGTGAACACCCGCTTGCCCTGTTTGATTTAATGACCTAGACGTAAACCCTAGTTTATCGAACTATAAGGCTGAACTGCTTGTAAAGTGAGCCAAAGCATTTTTCGAACACTATGACTTGCAAGTCATGCTGGAAGTTGCAGTGCACACTTTTTTTTTGTTGATTTTATGACTAATTGAACTCACTTTAGTTACGAGGTGGTTTCTCTTAATAATCAATTTCAATTCACAACTGTTTGTAACGTGGCGTAGCATTTTTGGCGCACAATTTTGCATGTGTTGAACACTTTTTATTGTTAAGCCCTTCTTCTGGTTCCTTTTCTTTCCATGTGAGGCTTTCAAACCTCTCCCATCAAAATAAATTAATTTGTTCGCTATTTACGACATGATACACATTGTGTGTTGCGTTATGCTTACAAACATGTGAACAAGTCTTTTGCCCGAACTGTTTGCTCACTCACTCGCACCAAGGTTTCTTGCATAAAGTCTACTTTTAGTTCAGTTTCCGTTCCATACAGAGGCTTAGCAAGTAAACGTGACTGGTTTGCGCCAAAATAGATAAAAATCAACTGTTTTGTGAAATAAGAAACTTGCAGAAAAACGTTTGTTGCAATGCGTAGCGATGCCACCGGAACAAGCCTGCTCTCATTTTAAATGTGCAGGTTACTATAGTGGCTGTGTCCGATTGCAAAATGCAATTTGTGCACGGAGCTTCAATGTGAGGGAGTGAGGGAACCGCAATGGTGCAACACTGTGCGCACTGAGCGCGACGACAGAATGCACCAGTGCAGACTGGGCTTAACCTGGAACTGCCTTGCTGTTTTCTGCCTACTCAGTCTGAAGCATTAGAGACTTTCAGCTTGAGATAAAGCATGGAAAGTGTACCCATAAGCTACCCTGCACTGCATCCTTTTTTTACGATGTGGCTGTTACTTAGACGCACCTACGATTTGTTTTATGTCGAGTAAAACATGTTTCGGAACGGGGCGTGGAATCCCTGGCTTACTTGAGGCTTAAGCTGTCTCCCTAAGAGTGCCATTATTATCTCAGGCAAGTTAAAGAAAAGAATGATGCCTCATGCACTCGGAATCTCCTGCAAAACTGTCGCTGCAACAAATTGTCCTTAACAGTTCGCCAGGATTGCATTCGTGTGACTGAGGAGAAGGGAGCCAGTTTTCAGGGTTCAATGTTACCATAATGGACTGCTGCCACGATGGTTTGGTATGCTGTAAATGATAGTGTTGGTATTATTGTTACCACTTTATATTACACCACGAAAAAGCAGACCAAGCTGCTTCGCCAAGCCACTTGCTGCAGTAAGTCAGTGGCTAAGGCTTTGTGCTGTTGAGATTTCTGCGCACGTTAAAGATCCCTAGGCGGTTCAGATCTATCCAGAGCCCTCCAATACAGCACGCCTCTTAGCACAGGTGTAGCTTTGGAATTTAAAATTTTAAGTAAAATTTTAAAATTTTACTTCGCCAAGCCAAATGGCGGCACGCGTGTTTTAGACAGTTCTCCTGAACAAGCTGTCGGCAGTGCTTTTTCCCCACTCACTCTTTTTTTGAGCATAGGTTGCTCGTACTATACGTCTCCGTGTCATAGTGAACAAAGTTGATGTTGTTAAATGAAACGTTTGCCTCCATTAATTTATGGTTCTGTTGCAAGCCGTTTTCGTTGTCCCCTGTTCGTCCCATTTTCTGCCCCCAGTTGCTTTGTTTCTGTTTTGGTGGCGGTTGCTGCTGCTGCAGCAATGTGCGGCACTGGTTGTTGGCTCCGCCGCGAATGCATTTAGTCATGTCACAAGTTTGCCACTCGGGCACTGACGGCCGATTTGCGGAAGTGGCCATTTCTGTACGCCTGATTTGTACAGGGCTGTTTTCTGAGCGTTCAGAAGGTCACTTGCTTGCTGTGCAACGTCAAAATCCGAATGAGCATCCGACGAATGTGTACGGTCTGGGCCAGACGGTTACAGCTTACTCGAAGCCGCTGTTGGCCTCCAGCATTGTTGCACTGAAAGGGCTTCCTTGCAATTGCTTCTCAAAGTCGAATCGTGATCTGATAGAGTCTGATAATTGCAAAACGGTGTTATCAAGTTCGCTTGAGTAGTCCGGTTCCAAGTCGAGTTCAGACAGCGTAAATGGGCAGCTTTAGATCAACCTCATCTTAGCTAGTAACCCCCTTTTAAATCTTGATTCTGTCAAGCACCGCTAACTTGGCAACCGTGAGAAGACTTGTAATTTGGATCCAAGGAAGCACTTTCGGTGACGAGCCATGATCACAAATCTCTACCCGTTCGAAGCAACTTTACTCTATCTGCAAATGGAGTAAAGATAGAGTGAAAAAATAGAGTAAAAATACACTTTCGGCGATGAGCCGTGATCACCGAACTCTACTGTTCGAAGTGGCTTTACTCTATCTACGAATAGTGTAAAGACAGAGTAAAGAGTAAAAAGAGTCATTGGCCTGAGCTGCCAGTGATCTGTGGAAGCTGCACTTTTGGGAAATACATGTGCTTACTTCCCAAATGCCTAGAACATAGGTGCCATCTTGGCAGTCAGACCGTCTCTATTTCTCCGTTGTCGGAGATGCCATTAGAAAGTTGTAGAAAGCAGCGCATCATGATGCCTACCTGTCAGTGTTTTGCAGGCCAAGTTGTTGGTGATGGGAAAGAGAAAATTGTTGTCCAGAATTGTTGGCGCTGTATTGTCTGTCTCGCTTTCTCTCACGTTTTTTTATCTCTCTTCTCCTTGTGCTGAAGAGTGGCTTTGCTTCCAACCCGAACGTGTTGGTTGGGAGATGCAAGTACGTTGTTTTGACAACGCTGTTATTGTCGCCAAATTTTTATGCTTTTTTTTTAACTTTTAATGCCATTCCTCTCTCGCCTAATGAGGTCTGAAAAATAGGAAGTCATGCAGATTTGACAAGGGAGGAAGCTCATTGCATTGTTGGACAAACTTTTTCCTGTGCTTTCTTAGGTACTTTAATTGATATTCTGACCCCCCTTTGGGTGTGTTTACTTTTGCAAAGCCTCTGTCTAATAGCAATGTCAAAAAATTCTTTTTTTTATGGGCACAAAGCATGTTTTCAAAAGTTCGGAAAAATCTATACCTAAAACATCTGAAATTCAAATAATTGTTATGTAGTATAACTTTAGGAAGTCTTATTTTCCAGAGGCAATAGCAGCTCATTGCGACAAGTGCCATTTGACCCATTCATTTTTCTCAATTAACAAAGTGTTGTGAGCTCTCCTCCCTTGAGCACATGCGAGTGTGAAATGTATAGAGTGGGTAAGGCAGCAGAGGCTGTGCCCTGCGACTAATACCGAGTTTCTGTTTTTTTTTTTGCTACACAATACTATGTATTGTCGTGTAATGTACGGGCTTTTGTGATATTGCCCCCTCTCCTCCCCTTTATTTTATGGTTGTTTCTGTTCCGACCGTTTTTTTCTCTTAACTTTCTGCCATAAACTCTTGTTGTTTTGTTGTTGTTGGCGAGAAAAAGGAGAAACGAGTCTTCTTTTTATCTTCCCTCATGCCATAAATGTTCTAATATGCGCGTACTAGTTTTGTTTTGAATGCGAGTATTTAACGTGTGTCACTTCTCATGGCATGTAATAAATGTTCCGTCTTTTTTATTTAACACACTGGCCTCGAATTGACTCCTCTTATTTCCTTTGAGGTTGTGCTTGACTGCTCCCTGCATCTGGAAATGAGCAGCGGAAGTCGACCATCGGAAGTTCGCAGAGCGAAGGCTCACGCTGCTTTTGTAACAAATCGCAGCCAGGGGTGGCAGCAAAGAGAACGGAAGCAGTGCGATTGACATAACCTGCTTTCCGAGAATGCATGCATGTGCCCTGAAGCAGCAGTGACTGCAAGCACCCATGCAGTGAGGCAAAGACAGCCTACAGTTGTCTGGCTTGTAAGTGAAATGCATGTTGCTTTTCTGGAGCATTCGTGGTGTATGCTGGTCCTTATATGCCTGGTTAAATGTTGCCTGGTTTAATTTAAATATGCCTGGTTAAATTAAAAAAAGCCACCTTAAATGTTTTTTTTTTAACTAATTGTGCACTATTTCTCAAGAAGACTTTGCACGAAGTTTACATTTTACAACCTGAGGAAATGCCACAGGCAGCTGCAGTCATTTGGTTCTCTTGAAATCGAGTAAAGATCAGTGTTTGTGTGTGGGCAGAAGTGCTGTGGGAATAATTTTTCCACTATGTGCATATGTGGAAAAAAAAAACCCAAAAAAGGCGTACCCTGTGCTCATTGGGTCAAAGTATGTTTTTTCTTAGTTGTGAGAAAGAAAGAAATAGCATTTCTACCACCTGTGCTATTTTAAAGGGGCCCTGCAGCACTTACCATAGACTACTAGGAATATATTTTGGGGTAAAGACTCATCAGCAATCTCATCCCGCAAGAATTATAAAAATCCATTAACTATCACCGAAACTACGCGCGATGAGAAATCGCACATAATCGTTCCCTCTCAACTCGACCGCAGACAACGCGACAAAAGCTGCGCGCTCTCTCCCGTAGAGGGGGGCGGCTCGCGGAGTTCTTTTCCGCGGCCTTCGATATATCACAGGCCGGCGAGTTTTCTCCTTTTCTCAGCAACATGGAAGGGTCTATTTCCGGTCTGGTTCCACAAAAAAGCAGGCATTAGTGCCTGCTCGCAAGCATGTGCTCGGTCTGGTAGGACGTTTCGAAGCAATAAATGTTAGTTGTCGAGTGGTCTGGTTGAAAGGGAAGTATTGAGCTCATCACTCAAACTCCGTGCGCACTCTAAACACAAAAGAAGCTGCTAAACTGTGCCTACAGGTTCAGGCATAGAAGAGGTTCGTACACAGCGTCGACGGCGATGGATCGTCACAGGAAATGCGAGAAATTAGCCGCGAAGTTGACCAGTGACAGTCGATCGGGCTGCCATGGCCTCAATGACGTCGTATATACCATGCCAGGGGATACCGAGAGATGGACCCCCAGGGTGACAGAATGGATACCGAGAAGTGAAACTAGAAAAACGGGAAGGCCAATAACATGATGGAGGGATGAAATAGAGAAAATCGGAGGGAAAGAATCCACTGGAGCAGCGCAGGAAAGGAGTCGTTCGTGGTCAATGGAAGGGGCCTTCACCATTCCCACCCGCACATCCAGTGTGGCAGAAAGCTTAACATTGCCTTTTGGGATACGTTCGGAGCATTGCGCTCGGCGGTTTCCGACCCCACCCGCATTTACGATATCAAGGAGGCAGGGCCGTACCCAGAAATTTTTTTCGGGGGGGGGGGGGGGGGGGTTATGAATTTTGGGAAGGGGGTAGTTTAGCTGAAAGCAACAGTAAGTATTGTGTACGTGCTGGCTGGAAAAGATTTCGGGAGGGGTTCGAACCCCCAAACCCCCCTCTGGGTACGGCCCTGCAAGGAGGGGATAACAGCACTTTAAGAACGCGCCAATACGGCAATTTTAATGGAAGCCCAGACAAGCATATATAACGCCAAAAAACAATCGCTCTCCCAGGAAGTGACCGGCTCGGCTTAGCAAAGAAAGTGACGAAGACGTGACCCGGTTAACCCAACAAAATTGGTAAGTGGTTTGCGATCGTGTGGAACCAAGGAGGTTGTATGAAAACCTCCTTGCACGGAACATGGTGTGGGGGTTTTCCTCACAAGGTACACCCTCCACTCTTCATTAGACCCCGAAGGTAGCAAAACTACACAGCACAATTTCAAAGCCTCGTTGCACGGGTGTGGCGACTCCGATGAGGAAGTTTTGCGAGAGTCGACAACGCCGGTACGTAAGTGCTCAACCCACATAGATTTTAACCCAATAACTCCGGTACCCCTAGTCCCAACTGGACAGCCCACTCACCGTTAGAGAAGGGCGCGCGGCGCATGAGGACTACGCAGCGAATCCGCCCTCGGCCCGAATAAAATTTCTAACAAAACTCTTTCTAACCTAGATGAGTCATCTTCGGAAGCTCTCACCGACTGCATGAATCATTGCTTTGGTTCTGGCATC
>NW_027526460.1:125999533-126142033 GCF_048455015.1 Haemaphysalis longicornis
GCGCTCCTAGAGATAAGAACATCAGATCAGTGTGCAGCCTTTCGCTCTGCTTGTTGGTCACAAACATGGCAGCTATGCTGACGTCATGACATCATATCACGGCTCCTTCTCACCCACTTCAGCTTTTTCAGTGCTCCTATAGATAAGAACATCAGATCAGTGTGCTCTGCTTGTTGGTCACAAACATGCTGACGTCATCCTTCCACCAGTGGAAGGCAGCCTCACTTTTAATCATGGCTTGCACATGACATCATATCCTGGCTCCTTCTTCTCCCCCACTTCAGCTTTTTCAGCGCTCCTAGAGATAAGAACATCAGATAGTGTGCAGCCTTTCGCTCTGCTTGTTGGTCACAAACATGGCAGCTATGCTGACGTCATGACATCATATCACGGCTCCTTCTCACCCACTTCAGCTTTTTCAGTGCTCCTATAGATAAGAACATCAGATCAGTGTGCTCTGCTTGTTGGTCACAAACATGCTGACGTCATCCTTCCACCAGTGGAAGGCAGCCTCACTTTTAATCATGGCTTGCACATGACATCATATCCTGGCTCCTTCTTCTCCCCCACTTCAGCTTTTTCAGCGCTCCTAGAGATAAGAACATCAGATAGTGTGCAGCCTTTCGCTCTGCTTGTTGGTCACAAACATGGCAGCTATGCTGACGTCATGACATCATATCACGGCTCCTTCTCACCCACTTCAGCTTTTTCAGTGCTCCTATAGATAAGAACATCAGATCAGTGTGCTCTGCTTGTTGGTCACAAACATGCTGACGTCATCCTTCCACCAGTGGAAGGCAGCCTCACTTTTAATCATGGCTTGCACATGACATCATATCCTGTCTCCTTCTTCTCCCCACTTCAGCTTTTTCAGCGCTCCTAGAGATAAGAACATCAGATAGTGTGCAGCCTTTCGCTCTGCTTGTTGGTCACAAACATGGCAGCTATGCTGACGTCATGACATCATATCACGGCTCCTTCTCACCCACTTCAGCTTTTTCAGTGCTCCTATAGATAAGAACATCAGATCAGTGTGCTCTGCTTGTTGGTCACAAACATGCTGACGTCATCCTTCCACCAGTGGAAGGCAGCCTCACTTTTAATCATGGCTTGCACATGACATCATATCCTGGCTCCTTCTTCTCCCCCACTTCAGCTTTTTCAGCGCTCCTAGAGATAAGAACATCAGATCAGTGTGCAGCCTTTCGCTCTGCTTGTTGGTCACAAACATGGCAGCTATGCTGACGTCATGACATCATATCACGGCTCCTTCTCACCCACTTCAGCTTTTTCAGTGCTCCTATAGATAAGAACATCAGATCAGTGTGCTCTGCTTGTTGGTCACAAACATGCTGACGTCATCCTTCCACCAGTGGAAGGCAGCCTCACTTTTAATCATGGCTTGCACATGACATCATATCCTGGCTCCTTCTTCTCCCCCACTTCAGCTTTTTCAGCGCTCCTAGAGATAAGAACATCAGATAGTGTGCAGCCTTTCGCTCTGCTTGTTGGTCACAAACATGGCAGCTATGCTGACGTCATGACATCATATCACGGCTCCTTCTCACCCACTTCAGCTTTTTCAGTGCTCCTATAGATAAGAACATCAGATCAGTGTGCTCTGCTTGTTGGTCACAAACATGCTGACGTCATCCTTCCACCAGTGGAAGGCAGCCTCACTTTTAATCATGGCTTGCACATGACATCATATCCTGGCTCCTTCTTCTCCCCCACTTCAGCTTTTTCAGCGCTCCTAGAGATAAGAACATCAGATCAGTGTGCAGCCTTTCGCTCTGCTTGTTGGTCACAAACATGGCAGCTATGCTGACGTCATGACATCATATCACGGCTCCTTCTCACCCACTTCAGCTTTTTCAGTGCTCCTATAGATAAGAACATCAGATCAGTGTGCTCTGCTTGTTGGTCACAAACATGCTGACGTCATCCTTCCACCAGTGGAAGGCAGCCTCACTTTTAATCATGGCTTGCACATGACATCATATCCTGGCTCCTTCTTCTCCCCCACTTCAGCTTTTTCAGCGCTCCTAGAGATAAGAACATCAGATAGTGTGCAGCCTTTCGCTCTGCTTGTTGGTCACAAACATGGCAGCTATGCTGACGTCATGACATCATATCACGGCTCCTTCTCACCCACTTCAGCTTTTTCAGTGCTCCTATAGATAAGAACATCAGATCAGTGTGCTCTGCTTGTTGGTCACAAACATGCTGACGTCATCCTTCCACCAGTGGAAGGCAGCCTCACTTTTAATCATGGCTTGCACATGACATCATATCCTGGCTCCTTCTTCTCCCCCACTTCAGCTTTTTCAGCGCTCCTAGAGATAAGAACATCAGATAGTGTGCAGCCTTTCGCTCTGCTTGTTGGTCACAAACATGGCAGCTATGCTGACGTCATGACATCATATCACGGCTCCTTCTCACCCACTTCAGCTTTTCCAGTGCTCCTATAGATAAGAACATCAGATCAGTGTGCTCTGCTTGTTGGTCACAAACATGCTGACGTCATCCTTCCACCAGTGGAAGGCAGCCTCACTTTTAATCATGGCTTGCACATGACATCATATCCTGGCTCCTTCTTCTCCCCCACTTCAGCTTTTTCAGCGCTCCTAGAGATAAGAACATCAGATCAGTGTGCAGCCTTTCGCTCTGCTTGTTGGTCACAAACATGGCAGCTATGCTGACGTCATGACATCATATCACGGCTCCTTCTCACCCACTTCAGCTTTTTCAGTGCTCCTATAGATAAGAACATCAGATCAGTGTGCTCTGCTTGTTGGTCACAAACATGCTGACGTCATCCTTCCACCAGTGGAAGGCAGCCTCACTTTTAATCATGGCTTGCACATGACATCATATCCTGGCTCCTTCTTCTCCCCCACTTCAGCTTTTTCAGCGCTCCTAGAGATAAGAACATCAGATAGTGTGCAGCCTTTCGCTCTGCTTGTTGGTCACAAACATGGCAGCTATGCTGACGTCATGACATCATATCACGGCTCCTTCTCACCCACTTCAGCTTTTTCAGTGCTCCTATAGATAAGAACATCAGATCAGTGTGCTCTGCTTGTTGGTCACAAACATGCTGACGTCATCCTTCCACCAGTGGAAGGCAGCCTCACTTTTAATCATGGCTTGCACATGACATCATATCCTGGCTCCTTCTTCTCCCCCACTTCAGCTTTTTCAGCGCTCCTAGAGATAAGAACATCAGATCAGTGTGCAGCCTTTCGCTCTGCTTGTTGGTCACAAACATGGCAGCTATGCTGACGTCATGACATCATATCACGGCTCCTTCTCACCCACTTCAGCTTTTCCAGTGCTCCTATAGATAAGAACATCAGATCAGTGTGCTCTGCTTGTTGGTCACAAACATGCTGACGTCATCCTTCCACCAGTGGAAGGCAGCCTCACTTTTAATCATGGCTTGCACATGACATCATATCCTGGCTCCTTCTTCTCCCCCACTTCAGCTTTTTCAGCGCTCCTAGAGATAAGAACATCAGATCAGTGTGCAGCCTTTCGCTCTGCTTGTTGGTCACAAACATGGCAGCTATGCTGACGTCATGACATCATATCACGGCTCCTTCTCACCCACTTCAGCTTTTTCAGTGCTCCTATAGATAAGAACATCAGATCAGTGTGCTCTGCTTGTTGGTCACAAACATGCTGACGTCATCCTTCCACCAGTGGAAGGCAGCCTCACTTTTAATCATGGCTTGCACATGACATCATATCCTGGCTCCTTCTTCTCCCCCACTTCAGCTTTTTCAGCGCTCCTAGAGATAAGAACATCAGATAGTGTGCAGCCTTTCGCTCTGCTTGTTGGTCACAAACATGGCAGCTATGCTGACGTCATGACATCATATCACGGCTCCTTCTCACCCACTTCAGCTTTTTCAGTGCTCCTATAGATAAGAACATCAGATCAGTGTGCTCTGCTTGTTGGTCACAAACATGCTGACGTCATCCTTCCACCAGTGGAAGGCAGCCTCACTTTTAATCATGGCTTGCACATGACATCATATCCTGGCTCCTTCTTCTCCCCCACTTCAGCTTTTTCAGCGCTCCTAGAGATAAGAACATCAGATCAGTGTGCAGCCTTTCGCTCTGCTTGTTGGTCACAAACATGGCAGCTATGCTGACGTCATGACATCATATCACGGCTCCTTCTCACCCACTTCAGCTTTTCCAGTGCTCCTATAGATAAGAACATCAGATCAGTGTGCTCTGCTTGTTGGTCACAAACATGCTGACGTCATCCTTCCACCAGTGGAAGGCAGCCTCACTTTTAATCATGGCTTGCACATGACATCATATCCTGGCTCCTTCTTCTCCCCCACTTCAGCTTTTTCAGCGCTCCTAGAGATAAGAACATCAGATCAGTGTGCAGCCTTTCGCTCTGCTTGTTGGTCACAAACATGGCAGCTATGCTGACGTCATGACATCATATCACGGCTCCTTCTCACCCACTTCAGCTTTTTCAGTGCTCCTATAGATAAGAACATCAGATCAGTGTGCTCTGCTTGTTGGTCACAAACATGCTGACGTCATCCTTCCACCAGTGGAAGGCAGCCTCACTTTTAATCATGGCTTGCACATGACATCATATCCTGGCTCCTTCTTCTCCCCCACTTCAGCTTTTTCAGCGCTCCTAGAGATAAGAACATCAGATCAGTGTGCAGCCTTTCGCTCTGCTTGTTGGTCACAAACATGGCAGCTATGCTGACGTCATGACATCATATCACGGCTCCTTCTCACCCACTTCAGCTTTTCCAGTGCTCCTATAGATAAGAACATCAGATCAGTGTGCTCTGCTTGTTGGTCACAAACATGCTGACGTCATCCTTCCACCAGTGGAAGGCAGCCTCACTTTTAATCATGGCTTGCACATGACATCATATCACGGCTCCTTCTTCTCCCCCACTTCAGCTTTTTCAGCGCTCCTAGAGATAAGAACATCAGATCAGTGTGCAGCCTTTCGCTCTGCTTGTTGGTCACAAACATGGCAGCTATGCTGACGTCATGACATCATATCACGGCTCCTTCTCACCCACTTCAGCTTTTTCAGTGCTCCTATAGATAAGAACATCAGATCAGTGTGCTCTGCTTGTTGGTCACAAACATGCTGACGTCATCCTTCCACCAGTGGAAGGCAGCCTCACTTTTAATCATGGCTTGCACATGACATCATATCACGGCTCCTTCTTCTCCCCCACTTCAGCTTTTTCAGCGCTCCTAGAGATGAGAACATCAGATCAGTGTGCAGCCTTTCGCTCTGCTTGTTGGTCACAAACATGGCAGCTATGCTGACGTCATGACATCATATCACGGCTCCTTCTCACCCACTTCAGCTTTTTCAGTGCTCCTATAGATAAGAACATCAGATCAGTGTGCTCTGCTTGTTGGTCACAAACATGCTGACGTCATCCTTCCACCAGTGGAAGGCAGCCTCACTTTTAATCATGGCTTGCACATGACATCATATCCTGGCTCCTCCTTCTCCCCCACTTCAGCTTTTTCAGCGCTCCTAGAGATAAGAACATCAGATCAGTGTGCAGCCTTTCGCTCTGCTTGTTGGTCACAAACATGGCAGCTATGCTGACGTCATAACATCATATCACGGCTCCTTCTCACCCACTTCAGCTTTTTCAGTGCTCCTATAGATAAGAACATCAGATAAGTGTGCAGCCTTTCGCTTTGCTTGTGGGTCACAAACATGGCAGCTATGCTGACGTCATGACACCATATTACGGCTCCTTCTCATCCACTTCCGCCTTTTCACCGCTCCTAGAGATAAGAACATCAGATAAGTGTGCAGCCTTTCGCTTTGCTTGTGGGTCCCAAACATGGCAGCTATGCTGACGTCATGACACCATATTACGGCTCCTTCTCATCCACTTCCGCCTTTTCACCGCTCCTAGAGATAAGAACATCAGATAAGTGTGCAGCCTTTCGCTTTGCTTGTGGGTCACAAACATGGCAGCTATGCTGACGTCATGACACCATATTACGGCTCCTTCTCATCCACTTCCGCCTTTTCACCGCTCCTACAGATAAGAACATCAGATAAGTGTGCAGCCTTTCGCTTTGCTTGTGGGTCACAAACATGGCAGCTATGCTGACGTCATGACACCATATTACGGCTCCTTCTCATCCACTTCCGCCTTTTCACCGCTCCTAGAGATAAGAACATCAGATAAGTGTGCAGCCTTTCGCTTTGCTTGTGGGTCACAAACATGGCAGCTATGCTGACGTCATGACACCATATTACGGCTCCTTCTCATCCACTTCCGCCTTTTCACCGCTCCTACAGATAAGAACATCAGATAAGTGTGCAGCCTTTCGCTTTGCTTGTGGGTCACAAACATGGCAGCTATGCTGACGTCATGACACCATATTACGGCTCCTTCTCATCCACTTCCGCCTTTTCACCGCTCCTAGAGATAAGAACATCAGATAAGTGTGCAGCCTTTCGCTTTGCTTGTGGGTCCCAAATATGGCAGCTATGCTGACGTCAGCGCAAGCCATCTATACCAAGACCCAGAAACAGCTCCTCCACATAGACAACTTGCGGCCCATCTCGCTCTCATCCTAGTAGGGAAATTTATGGAGCACGTGGTCCTGTCTGCCTCCGCTGATACATGGAATCTTCCCGGCTATTTACCACGTTTGTGTTCGGTTTTCGACCACGACTCTGCGCAAGACGCCATTGTTCAATTATGACATCACATCATTAACCCCGAGGCATAGGCATGCGCAACCGGGGACACTACAGCCATCGCGACACACGATCGAACTAAAGCTTTTGATCTGTCCAGTCAGGCATGACGCGGTTCTGAACAATCTCATATACACCATTTTCCTTGCTAGAGGTGGGCGCCGCCATTTGCTTTTTCTGACCGGACGCTAGCGCCGTCTATGAAGCGACCGCCGAAACCTCCGCGCTGGGCTGTTAAATGCTCCGTTCCTCCCGTGCGTTTGCTCGGTACCCGTGCATTACCGAGTGAAGCGTAGTGGTTTGGCGTTAAGTTAGCGGTTGCAGTGCTTGTGTGCGTGTTCCCTTTTGTTTTCATCATCTGCGGACGGATTTTAGGCCCCAATTTGCTGCCAGAGTGGAAAATGCCGACCCAGGCTGTTGCGAGCAGCAGTAGCAGTGTGGTGGTGGTGCCGGTGGTGCTCCGCAGTTCCGCGATGCAAACTTACCGGTATGGCACCGACTGGCATAGAAATCGATATCGGGGAGTAAATACGTGCTTTCAATGCCACCGTGCTTGTTATGTTCACCGATTAGTCATGTTTACGGAAGCGCGGACGTGGAATGCGGAGCGCGCACAGCATATGTGGGTCACGGTGATCCGTGCTCGCGATGGACTTTCGACGAGGTGATTGCTACGCTGTTGACATATTGCAATGAAACATAATCGTTCTTAACTAGACTTATGACTGTTACTGACGAAACGAAATTACCTGGGCCGAAATTAAGGCGGACCGCACAACCATTCAAATTACTATTCGAAGGTTGAGCAGAAGGGTCGACGTTCGGGCGAGTTAATATTGGTTGATCATGATCGTGATCATGATTGACCTAACTCTGCACAGCGGATGTGGCCTGTCGCTCGGAGCCCACCTTTGTGCGCTTCTTGCACCACAAATGCTTTACGCGACCAGCAGTAACTGTTTTGTAATCGTAATACTATAGATTCCGTGATGGCAAAAGGATTAGAAGCTTTTCCTTTGACCGCGTTGTGAACAGGTTGAGCTATTTTCCAAATGCAGCGTTCACGCGTATCTCGAGCTGCGTTTCCACATTGGGTTGCCTGCTTATCCTGGTATCGTCCAGCAGTGTGCGATGGAGAAAGTTATCCTTTCATATCGTTTGACAGTGTAATGCACAGGCCTGAAAAAAAAGTAAACAAAACACCGTGATTTTAAAGGTTAGATTAGATGAAAAGGGGATTGTTTAATGCCAATGGGCTGTAATGACCAAACAATATATGGTATTTTATATTGAATACAAAGAACCACAAGTTATTGTAATGTTGTAGTGTATCGGCGCTCGTGAAAGATCCCCAGGTGGTCAAAATTAACCCGGAGCCCCGCGGCGCGCCTCATCACCCATGAAGCGTCGGGGCGTTCAACACCATAATCAATCAATTAATCAATCAACCAATCAATCAATGCTGTATTGTAAAGGATAAAGTTGCTTCTAACATTTCAGGGGGTTCCGTTCCCTTTCGCAGCTTTGCGTGTGATAAATGGATTTTTCTACGTCTGCTTGCCGTACAAGTGCACCCAACAAACCCTGGAGTTGATCGTTGGTACAAAGTCGTTGTGATTTATCAACGGGATTCACCGATATCTCACTCGGCGTGCGTTGGGAAGTGATGCAGCAAAAACACGCCGCAACCGCACTGCATTTTCTCCAGGCAGTGTCGTGCACATGCGTGCTGTCAGCGACTGTTTCTCGCTTTCTCTGTTTGTTCAATAACCAACCACCGCGCAGTGCTGACCAAGCGACGTTTGCGCCTTGAACGGCATCGCAGCATTGACTAAAACAGTTGAAAGTTCCGCAAAAATTAAGCACACGGTGCGAAATACTCCTGAACTACGCAGCGGAGCACACCGCGCCGAGCGATGTTAACAGCCCAGCGCGCACAGGCAACGCTGGTCGGCCGCCGAGAGAACTGGTTTGAGAGTATTTTCCTCCTTTCCAGGCTGCTTATGGAAAATGGTGTATAGTTCGATGTGGGCCCCAAAACTCGCGACTACATTAACGCCTTTCTTACGGACCGCATGACGCAACTTACGTTTGGGAACGTGGAATCGGCTACCATTTCTCTGGGTGATTGGGGCAACGCGCAGGGAACGGTCCTATCACCGTGTCTATTCAGTGTAACAATGACCAAATTTCCTCCTGTCCTCTCTACTATCCCAGTTTTGCATCGCTGTTTATACGCTGATGAAATCACAGTATGGACGGCTGGATGCAGCGATGCGCACATCGAAGACCGCCTTAAACAAGCTGTCGACACCGGGGAAACTTACGCCGTAGAACTCGGTCTGAGGTGTTATCCGCAGAAATCAGAATTTCTTCTCTGGAGTCCTTCCGACCAACGACACCTTCCAGGTACTCCCACTCGAGAAATTCTCACACTAAAAGATCGCGTCATCACCATCGCACTGTGCATCAGTATTCTTGAACTCCGCACTCATCAATCAGGCGCTATGCGGACACCATCAAGGCCCTCTCTAAAGGTTCCCTATATAAGCCAGCCGCTTTATTTCCCGCATTGCGCGCCGCCACCATCCCGCCATAGCGTAAGCCTTCATTTTAAGCCGAATCACGTACGTCACTTCCTCCCCCCCCCCCTCAAAAAAGGTGAACAAGCTAAAATTGACTGCATAATATGCGAAGCCTATGAGCAGACCGCGGGCATCCCCATCAAGGCATCCACAAGGCGTTTCATGGGTGGGTACCGCCACCATCCCGCCATAGCGTAAGCCTTCATTTTAAGCCGAATCACGTACGTCACTTCCTCCCCCCCCCCCCCTCAAAAAAGGTGAACAAGCTAAAATTGACTGCATAATATGCGAAGCCTATGAGCAGACCGCGGGCATCCCCATCAAGGCATCCACAAGGCGTTTCATGGGTGGGTATCCAAGTACCATAATTGAAATCGTTGAAGCTCGGCGCACAGCATTACCAGCGATTATCCAGCGGTCATACATGCCGCCTTCTATTGCAGGACCTTCTCATTCCGTAGGCCAGCCAACAGGGAAACAAGACTTTGCTCCCTCGTCACCTTCAAAAGGACATCTATACGCACGTCTCTCCCATACCCTGGAACATGCACCCACAGTACACCAACAGGGTCGCCATCGTGCCCGATCGTCTGCCTAGCTGCAAAGCGTTTTCGAGATGACCCTGATATATGTTGACGTTGTTCATTACCACCTTACGGGAGCCATGGCCGTCTGGTAGACGGTAATGGCAACTCTCTGGAATCAGCCACGCTTCCATTGCAACACTTCAATTGCATCAGCCTCTATTTACACGCATTCCGCCGACGAAAAAGAAGAGGCAGCTATCGCACTTGTCATCGCCTTCACCACGGCTAAGATCATTCTAAACGATTCCAAAATAGCTCTCCCGTGCTACAAAGCTGGCAGGATCTTCAGCCCAACCCGCATCATCTTACGTTTGGTCCCGATCGCTCGCATGAGCAACATTAAAATAATCTGGACATCTGCCATGCGTCTCTCGCAGGCCGCGATCTAGCTCATGGGTGACCCGAGGTTTCAGCTCCCGGGATTGCCCTGACGACGCTGCTGGTTCGGCCCAGAGGGATAGGGAAAAGCTGGTGACATATCGAGACATCGCGCAACACTGTCGCATGGAGCGCCAGAAATATCCCGCAGCGCGTCTCATGCTAAGCAGACGTCAGGCAGGCGTCAGTGGGACGGCTTTTTGCTTAACTCCGACCCCAAAACACCGCTCAAGGTCGTCCAACTGGCTGAAGGTGCCTCTCGCGGCCAAGGGCTGCAGGCCGCCATCTGAGGGGGAGGAATACCAGAAGACTCGCACTACCCCTCCCTGCTTTCATTAGGTTTTGGGCAACCATTATCATCATGACAGGTCTTTGTCCTGCAATGCATTGACATTCTTATGCTTACTAGAAAATATATGCGATGACGATGAGATGTCATCATCATCACCCCTACGCGATGACGATGATGACATACGCGGGACATCGTCATCCTTATCACCGTGCATCGCAGCGCGTGCCGTGTTCACGAGCGCGAGAACCGATTTCGCCCCCCGCAAGGTCGCAGTCATCGTTGGCTTTGAATTCCCGAGGGCTAGAATGACGGAAGCCCATGCGAAACGCCCTAGTGTCCAGACGCCCGATAGCGTGTACGAGCCCACGACGGCTAACGCAACGCCACCCACCGGAACGCTGAGCCCCCAGATGCGGCGACGGTCAGGACACGGCCCACACCAGCACCGCAGCCATCGTCGTCATTCGTCGAAGCAGTCTCTGAAGAGCGTCGACCAGGATTCCTACGTTCCGGCTCACTCGCCACCGCTGAGTCCATCCAATTCCGGCGTAGCGAGCCCCATGGACGACGCTGGCTCTCCGGCCACCCCAACGGCAGCAGAGAAACCAGGAACTGGGGCTGCATGCCCTTCAGGTATCCTCTCGCTTGGGCCGTTTGCAGTCTTACAAGTAGAACTACATGCCTCTTGAAGTATTATGTTTTGTACAAGAAGCAATTAGCGTCTCGTCCGGATTCATACCACGGCGAAGAAACAGAGCGAAGAGTGTAGAGGAAACAGGGCAAATAGTCATCATCATCACCAGCCATCTACGGCCATTGCAGGGCAAAGGCCTCTCCCATTAATCTCCAATTATCCGGGTGCTGCGCTAACTGCCACGAATTTACCCCCCAAACTTCTTGATCTCATTTGCCCATCTAACGTTCTGCCGCCCCCTGCCATGCTTGCCTTCTCTATGGATCCACTCTGTTACCCTTAAAGACCACCGGTTATCTTGCCTTCGCATTACATGCCCTGCCCACGTCCATTTATTCTTAATTTCTACTAATATGTCCTTAACACGCGCTTGTTCCCTGACCCACTCCGCTCTCTTCTTGTCGTCTAATGTTACAAATATCATCTTCCGTTCCATTGCTCGCTGAACTGTCCTCAATTTAAGTTCAACATTCTTTGTGAGCCTCCAAGTTTCTGCCCCGTAGGTGTGTACCGGTAAGATGCAGCTGTCATACACTTTCTTCTTCAGGGACAATGACAGGCTGCCCTTCATTATCTGAGAATGCCTGCCGAAGGCACTCCACTTCATTCTTATCCTTATAGTTATCTCTGCCTCATGGTTGGGATCTGGAGTCACAACTTGGCCTAAGTGGATATACTCGCTCACCATTTCCGCTGCCTCGCCACCTATCTCGAACCGCTGTACAAGTAAGGTTGTTCTAGGAAATGGTAATGAAATAGCAAGGTTGTGCTACGCCTAGCCCAGACTCGGTAGGGCGTGGTCAGTGGATATGATTCCACACTGGTCGCACTATTGTAGCCAGTGTAGGTACAGGTATAGGTAGTCCTGTTGGTGAAGAGTGGCACGCCGCTGTCGTTTTAGGAGTTCCTCTTCATCAATAGGGGCACACCATCCGTTCTCCTCCACCGTGGAAAGCGGATTGAGGTCGCTGCTTGCTCTGTAGACCACGACCGCGTCGTGTTATGTACGGAGGCGTTCATGTAGACGCAAACGCGCACCCGCCTCAATTAACCAGTTCTAGAACAGGGCGTTGAGGGACCCCAAGAAGTTAGGCTATACAAAACTTAGCGCGCTCGCGCACGGAAAGCTTTAGAGAAGTGTGGTAGCTGTGTTTGCAGCTACATATTACGCATTCCACACTCCCCTCCCTGATCACTCCCATACATGCACGCTTGTATCTAGAGAGAGGGAGGGAGAGGGAGAAAGAGAATGGCCTTTAATGGTACTGGTGAGCTGTCTGGAAACCTGTAGGGACGTCCTTTTCCGAACAACTCTTTTAGAGCAACGAGAGCAGTTTGTAGTACCGTAGTGATATATGTAGAAGAGAACTGCCTTGTCTCCCGCGACTGCTGTTTGAGCGTGCGCCACAGGGATGCAAGTCTCACGCGGGAGCGGCTGAACATTCAGAACGTTTAAAAAGCTTCACGTGACACTTCACGCGTGCAGTCGGAAGTAGCACTTTGAAAGGGGATCCGGACCGTGTCGCCCCAGTTTGTGTAGCGCTCGGAAAAAACAACTCTATCGATTAAGGGCGGCAATTTTAAAGCGAAACTTTTTGTCTCACTGATGGTGTGTGTCGTTAGCATAAAACGCCCTCCAGAAAAGTAAATTTTTCCCAATGGGCTCCCACAAAGGGCACGCGATGATGATTATGATGATGAAACGCGAACCATCTAAAGAAAAAAAAAACGCCTCCCGTGGTCGGAATAAAACCTGGGTCCTACGCGTTATGAAACTGACGTCTATCCCATCGCACCACTCCGACACTGTCGAGACAGTTTGGATTATGGACTTCGACTAATGGACTCCGGTTGCACTGGAAACAGCGCTGCGTTCTTCCTCTCATGAAAGGTACTTTGCTTTTAATCGCAGACGCCGTAACATCCACCGCGAAAGCCCCGCCTTTGCCCAGCGACGCGACACCTCCGATAGAGCTTCAGCAGTCGGTTCCTCCGCCCCTGGCGCCCACCGCAACAGCTTGGACCAGCGTCATCCAAGCGTCGACCAAAATACACCATTCCGACAACTCTGGCAAGGTGAGCGCGGGCTCCGCTTACTTCCGGTGCTCGTTATCCACAAAACTAATCTTTGGGCCATGTTCTGACTGCTTGGCCAACACGTTTCATGTAGACGTTTAATTTGGTTGGCCGTTACGCCAGATGACATCATTATTTTTTTTTAAAAACTTTGCCATCCCTTCTCACAGGAAGTTGAGAGAAGCGCGAAAGCCCAAAGTGCGTCCATTCGATCGTCAAACCACCAGACACCGAAATCGCGAACGACGGACGAATGTGTGCGACGATTTTTCGCGCACTGAGAAAGCGCATCTACGAATGATTTAAATGTATATCGATACGCGCATGTTTATGAGATAAAGGTGCACTATTACACTCCTCCTTCGATCGACGTGTCTGTTTTCCTATGCAGAACAGTTCCTTTTTCGGCATTTTCATGTACCGGGTGGTGCGACGATTATTGAAACATTTCTTTAAAAAATTTTCCTGAGCGAACTGCCGCTCTGTTCGCGCTCAAACTTGCCACGAAAGTCGCATTTTGTGGTCTATTTTGTTTGACACCGGGAACAACGACGGTACTTACCTGTTTATCGTGAAAATAAATAAAAACGATTTTCGCCTATGGGAAAATGGCGGCTGATTTGGACGTGTGAGCCAGCGCAAGTTGATGTTGGAACGACGGAACCACCTGGGGAAACGCACGTTTGGGATTCACAGCGGGAAGGAGCCAAATGGTGCAGCAGACGATCAGAAAATGCACCTAGGAAGGAGCAAGCAAACAATCAGAAAACCCGGTTTTCGGGCTCCCACGTCCAAATCAGCCGCCATTTTCCCATAGGCGAAAATCATTTTTATTTATTTTCAGGATAAACAGGTAAGTACCGTCGTTGATTCCGGTGTCGAACAAAATTGACCACAAAATGTGACCTTCGTGTGAAGTTTGAGCGCGAACAGACGGCGGTTCGCTTTTAAAGTGTTCCAATTATCGTCGCAACACCCTGTATAACCGTTTTGACCCGATGGAAGCCCGGCTTCACGCACGTGCCGTGCGTTTAAAGATCTTATCAGAGCTTTTCGCTCAACCAACCGGCATATGGGGCAGTTGTTTGGCAGGAAACCATCCTTCCCACTAAAAGCGCGTTCGCTTTAAAAAACAGGGAAGCATTTAAGACTTCCTACGCGTGGATGCGCAAAAGCATTACAATTCCTTTCAACCTGTGCGATCTGCATGTCGAATGGTGTAGGTCTTATCTGCTTTTGAGCCAATGTCTGCGTCATCACCAGAATGAATGTCTGGCGTGTAATCTTTACGTCGTAAACGGTCTCGGTGGCGTCAAGCGGTAAGGTTTGAGTTTCTGCGAGCGCCTCACTTGGTCACCGTGCCCTTGCATCTTCTTGTGAAGCTCACTTCCGTTGGTGACCACGTTTCACAGCGACCGCTGAGGTAGACGCTTTTGAGTCCATCGTGGCAGAAACAGCACAGACGCGCAGCTCCAGTGCAGCGATTGTCCCCTTATTACCATCGTCATGATGGTTGATTACTGCGTCCTTTCTGGTGTGTTACCAACACTGAGCGGCTTGATTAATCGGCCTTGTTGGCTGTACGTGTCCGCTATTGTACAGCGTAAACGAACTTTGCTGGTTTTGCAGTTAGCATCATTCAATTACTTGTGTAGACCTCGAGGGGTGCTATTGTGTCATCGCATTACTATCGTCACGTTTGTCTTGCCTTTGAGTCGTTGTCTTTTTAGGGCGCAGCTTCCTGGCAGTCGTTACCTGTATGGGTTTCGCCTCGCAGGCCACCTCGTAATCGAGTCAGCGAACACAGAAGCGACTGCAGAAAGGAAATGGAGAGGAGCGTTGGGGAAGGGCCAGAAGGAGGGCTGCACGCCATCACCGTCATCTCTCTCACGCCTCCCCCTCAATCTTGTTTAGTGCGTCGCCGTCAAAACCCTGACACTTCCCCCATACGCTGGCGCTCTTCGATTTGAAGTCTCGGACAGTCGGCGGGTAATCCGAGGATTCCCCAAAGCTATAATACCCATGTCACACGGCAAATCTAATGTCATTCAAACTGAATGACATTAGCTGTAAATGACATTCGGCTCGGCAGTGCGGGTCTACACGGCGGAACAAATGTCATTTGATTGTAATAGCGGTGACGATTAGCGAGCTCGCAAAACCGCAAAATTACATTTCAAGCGCTTCTAGAATGTTTTCACACGTAATATTAAAAAAAAACGTAACAAAGGAATATTTTTTGAATAAAAATAAGAAAATCACCGGTCTAGGTGACATCAGTAGACATCAAAAGTCGAGACAAGTGCGCAAAAAATATAGGGTAGCGGGCGCACTGGGAACCAGATTTTCTTTTTTGTTAGTACTTGTTTCTCTTTCTTTATTTGAACACCAACACCAGCAGGAAAATATAAGTTTACTGACAGTTTTTAGAAACAGTATTCTTTGGTTTATTACTCCATTTTCTTCTCTAGTGATGTGCCACTGCTGTCGAGGCTACTCATTTGGCCGCTAACGGAGGTCCGGGACTTCATTTAGCTGCTAAATGACATTCGCCTCAAATGTCATTCGGTATTCTCGTGTGGCGCCAAATTAATGACATTTATAGCGAATGACATTTGCTCTAAATGTCCTTAGATCTGCCGTGTGACAGATAACATGGGAAAATCCGCGGTGAGTCCGGAACTGTAAATCGCAGAGCGTCGCTGTTCCGTTCGCGGCTAACCCAAACCACGTGACATTTGCGCGAGAGGTTCAAACACGATTGGCAACCACACGCCATGGCCGGTAGCGGCGACGCACTGCGAGGTAACAGCACAGTAGCGCGCGCCGTCGTACGTTCTCTGATATGCGATCAGTTCCTGAAACACAGCAGGCACGCGCCATGACTGGGAATGAATGAAAAACTTTTATTTAGTATCAATCACTGGGTTTTTAATACCCTTGCTAGGAGTCGGCCAGTATCCCTTGGGACCTGGCGGCTGCCTGAGCTTGATTGATGATTGTCCGTTGGCCTTCTAGGTCTGAGCTGAGCATCAGAGCCTCCCATGTGTCTATGGTATGTGTGCCATCGGATATGACTGGGAACACGGCAGCTGGCGCTGCGCCCAAATTTCGCCTGAGGGGGTATATTAATCGTCAGCTCATTTTTAAAGCAAAGCTTTCTACCTGTACCAGCCTACGATTCCTTCGTGCCTTGCGGGACAAGAAACTCCGAACGCGGATGAGGAGGGGGAGGACGGTTTGTACTCCCGGAGCACCGTGTAGGGGGCGCGGTGATAGGGCGCTATTACCGAGTGTTCCCCACACGCAGCTTCTTACTCGATTGATTGTGGGGTTTAACGCGCCGACGCAACGCAGGCGATGAGGCGCGCCGTAGTGGAGGGCTCCGGATTAATTTTGACCACCTGGGGATCTTTATCGTGCGCCGAAATCTCGTACACACGGGCGTTTTTGCTTTTCGCCTCCATCAGAAAAGCGGCCGCCGCGGCCGGGAATCGAACCCGCGACCTCGTGCTCAGCAGCGCAACGCCTTAGCCACTGAGCCACCGCGGCGGGTGCAGCTTCTTACTCGCACCGGCGGGCGCGTTGGAGGGACGCGTCTGCTTTAGCGTGCTTCGCGTCCATTGCGCGCTCCCTTCTCACGGTTTCATTAACTTGTTTGACAACACCTCCTGGGTAACCCGGACCCGACGGAATTAAGTGGTCGTACGGCAAAAACACGTTAAGGATTGGTTTGCAGGGCGGGAAAACACAATGTAGAGACCACAGGCATCTAGCCGCTAGAGAAACGCTAACTTTTGCGCACTGCTTGCAACGAATGGGACTCCGTTTTCTGAATTGGTGAAGACCAATTCGTTTGTGTTTTAACAGATTTTACAAAAGGCAAAAGGAGCAACTGGTTCTGGTAAATAGCGATTATAAAAGTTCTCTCAGCTTTCTCACAATTCGCACACGCACAAAGCTGACTAGTTTAAATCGGTATAAATGGGAATCACTAAGCTCACATGCAGAATTGTTTCGGTGTCTACGCTTGTGTCGCGCGCTGGTGTAGCCCCGAGAGCACATCAGAATGGCTAGGATGGCTTCGAAAGACGCTCCTCTCTGTGTTCTTTCTGCCGACACACGGCAGGGCTAGAGCGGGGGCGTCCGCCGCTTTAGCCCGGCCGTGGCCAACGCTGCTGCGTTCGGGACGCCGCCCCCGTGAATCCCAGGTAACGGCTGGAAGAATCTCTGGTTTCACTGTCTGTATAGACACGTGTGTGAATTCAAGTGACATCGTATTGGCAATTGTTGTGGGTGTCGCTTAAAGCTTTCCTTTCCCGCGTGCATTGGAGCCTTTTTTTCTCTTTTTTTTCGCAGCGCTTGTGTTGAGAGTACCAAGTTTCCTTGTGACCGTAGAGTGGGTGATAGAAAACAAAAACAAGTGAGAAATTATGAAGATTGTGCACTAAACACATCAATATTTATTCGTAAATAATTGTTTTTGTAATTACGGCCTGCAAAAGTGCTCCCGAGAGTCCTATCGTTCACGTTTCAAGGGCCTTTGAGAACCTCAAAGGTCGTCGGTGGCGCTCGTTTGACTCAAATGACATTTCAACCAAAGGCCTTTGGAAAACGTCGTGTAGCTGTTCAAAGGTGTCATTTGAGTCAAACGACATTCGACTCCAAGGCCTTCGAAACGCTCGTTTAGCGCGGGTATTACAGGCATGCACTTAGTGCTACCATCGCGTCCTCTATGTCTTTAATGTCAAACGCATCAGCCCCGAGCGACCCACCAAACCCTTTCCTTCTACTCTTGCCACTCTTCCCAAATTGGTATACCCTTCCCACTGCTTTATTCACAAGACGGGTAATCTCCGGGCGACGCGTGCTAAAGAGCGGCAAAGTATAGGCAAAACGTGCTCCACCGCAGCGCTGAGTTTTGTATCGCTGGCCAGACTCCGCCACTTCGGCGATTTCAAATTGTCGTCGCTTTGGTAACCAGGCACAAGCCACTCTTGCATTCAGATACGGTCGGGGAGGACACGACCGGGAATCCCGGTTAATACGACATGTGGCCGAAACAGGTGTCCTCGTCACTCCCATTGTAAAGCAGGTAATGCGTTTGGCATTGAAAAAATACAGGCGATGATGCCACAGAAAAAAAAAAAAAATCAGCATGGTAATTACACGAGTGGCAATAGGTGAGAAGCAAAGCACGTGTACGCTAATAGCGTATACGTGGGGCTAACAAGAGCGATAAGCCAAGCCGGTCGTTCACAGTAATCGAAAGAGGACGAAGACGCCGCCAAAGAAAACATCATAATGACGGTGATGAGAGGATGCATGACACTGCCACTGTATGCACCTCACGTCATTACCGTGCATATATGAACTAACGGGATGTCTAGCACGCGACACTTGTTCTGCAAATTTCATCAATGCCGCGATTGACTCTCAACCGTCTACATCAACAGCAGCTGTGACTCTTCGCTGCGCATGCAATCTGCACCGCAAATAAACACGAATGCTTTCCCACTCACTGTATCACAATGAGTGCGCATGTGACCTATAATTCCAGTTAAAGGCACGTGAAATGTTGGTGCCACATCCGCTGCTCTGAAATCCGGGATTACAACCTCATGGAGAACATAGTGCTTTCGCATTAACAATAAAAAAAAAGCATACAACGGCTATAATTTTTCCAAAGGAGGACTCGGATGCACCGTTATAACACGTATTGATGGACGACTCTTGAATTGCCTAGGAAAGCTTCAATTTCCTTTTTCTCTTTCTGGAATGCAGGCCCCACGGTCAGAGGCCGAGAATCCAACATGGACAGCGGGCACAGCGAAAACGTCAGCCGAGGTCCGACAAAAGACAGGTGTTCGATGTGAGTACGTGTTATGTGAGCATTGCTACCCGCCGATACCGAAATATCGAATCGGTATAAACGAGCTTTCTCAAAGGGGTTAGCATTGTAAAAACTTAACTCGTGTACGCGGTTGTAGAACGGGCCGCAGAGTCTCGACACTATTGGGCGCCGTCTTTAAAGTGACACTGAAGTGAAATTTTCAAGCTCCTGGTTTTGCTTTCACTGCGCAGACTGGCTCAAATTAACACACTTTTCATCGTTTATCCGGTTGATAAGTCGGTAAATATTTTATAAAGCCCGAAAGAAGAAAAACTACCATGCGCGGTCTGCGGCGGCCGCACCAACTGTAGGCTGTGACGTCGGGAGGAGGTGCACCGTGATTGGACGATGTCCAAAATTAGCATTCAAACAAATTTGGGTTTCGGTTCGGTAAAACAACATGCTTGACATCCGACGTTATCGTAGTATGGACATTCTCGATATCTCAATAATCACCATACCGCGCTTCTGCCATGTTGTCGGCTGTAAAATGCCTAAGTTAAGCCTGTCTTGGCATCATAGATAGCAATCACTAGCCGAGGCCTACGCAGTGGATGAACGCCCTCCGCGTCACCGCAGACGCTCAAGCGCCATGCGCTTTTCCCGTATATTCGGAGCTTGCCTCACTCATGCCTGTATCGTAAAAAGCGTGTTCGCACCAGGCCAAGGGTATGCTGATTCTGGCCTGTGCCCACTGCCCGCAAGCAGTCAGTGCTTATGGCAACAGTACGCCAACGAGAACTAGCTAGCGCGTCAGTGTCAGTCTGCGCGCGTTCTGCAAACTCGCTCGTGGAGCCGTGAACGCGTGGAGGAAAGAAAAGGTTCTTTCCTCCATGAGTGAACGTTACGGCCCAAGAATGGTGAACTCAGTACAGAAAACATCAGCCGAAAACGTGAAAATCAACTTACAAAAAAAAAAAAAATGTACCCTCGGGGATCCGACTTGCAAAAAAAAAAGCATACCTATTGCGCTCCAGGCCTCTCGCCCACGGGCCGGCGCTGCCGGTGCTGGAAATATAAGGTATATAATGTATAACCAGTTTACAGGCTTATTTAGTTTTAGCATTTGAAGAAGCTTAGGTGACTATTTGTTGTATTGCGCTCGTGCAGGAAGCGTCCCCAAAATTTCCACAATATCTCACGTCTAGCAATTGCATTTCGTAGACGGAAAAGCGTTCGCAGATGCGTTGTCGTGCTGCTGACTGCTGTGCTTGTTCGCCCAGCGCAAGAAAGTGCTTCCTGCTCCCTAGTTTTATGCTGTACGGTAAAAGTTTCAGTTGAGTTCATTTCCTTACTACCTATATTGACTTCGCTGACTCTTCTCCCGCCTTCAAGTGGCCTTAGATTTTCGTACCAGTAAGCGAAGCGTCGCATGCGCGCTTGCGCAGCACTTGTGTGGAGCGACCTGGGCTTGGACCTTGATACTGTGTACAAACTAACAAAGTAAAGAAAGGCACATTTTCTATTCACAAACGTGTCGTGGCTTAGTTTCGACCGACTAAGCGAACGAATTGCGACGACCCGTCAGCAGCCGGCGGACTAAACGCTGGGCCAACTGACTCTGTCGCAAGGTCGGCGAGCCATGCAGTAACGCAGTCAGGCCAAGTAATTTCCTCCTGACGTCACACGAAAACGCCACAGAAAATGGGCGAAGATGCAGAGAGGAGGACGGCATTTACGAATTGATTTTTCAACTAAATAAATTCGCGTATACGCACCAAGAGTGGTCGAAACATGGCCTATAGGGGCTCCGGATTACAATTTGAGCTAATAATCCCGCAATGTTTACTAATCACTTCAATGTCCCTATAAGGTTCGGCGTGCCTTTCTATTCGTCCAATTCTCCAATCTCAATGTTCCCCGCAACTAAACTGAAATTTCTGGATTGGCGTTTTTTCAGTGCGTCTTTTGCCGGATGATCTTCAATGAGTGCATAAGTCAAGCCACGTGGTTAACGCGTGAATTGAGCTCCGCCCTGGCTTCCAACTTCGAAGCCTTTAGTGGTCGTTAGTGTTGATGGAACAATCTGATATTCTGAACAAGTCTGTGTGTTTGTTTTCCTCTTTTTTTCTTTGCCACAAATCTAGAAGCCGTAAACAGAATAGGATGTCTTTTTTACGGCCACTGCTGAAATATTTGAAGTAGGAACTGAAAACTAAAGCTTCTCATCTGAGGGTCACTCAACTTAGCTAGAGACGGAACTCAATGGTATTTCTAAAGAAAAAGCGCAGATTACGCCGAACTTAACACCTCTCCTTGTGATGGCGTCTAAGCAGTAATAACCAGAGCAATAGCGCACGTGTACACGGTATTTATGCGATATCAGCCCAATAGCAATTTTTATAAACAGGAACTCTTTGCAAAGAAACTGCTAAATATTTCTGTGCTTGTAACCTTACAAGGGCCGCCTACTGTAATTTTCATCATAATAGTCATATGTCTTGCAAATTAAATGGAAAGTCAGGAACATTCAACACCAGCATCAAGAAATGCGCAGAAACGAAAAACACATTGCTGTTGTTTTCACTAACAATGAAGTGACAGCATGGCTTGTTGGAAGTTACGACATCACGGTATAACAACTTGGTGGAGTACTAACACGCTCCAGCTCAAAATTAAATGATAAGAAATCGCGGGTTATCCCTGTTTAATTGTTGGCACATGTACGTTTAAGTACATTACGTATTAAATTACTTACTTTGACTCAACGAGTATCGAAGTGAAAAAACGCGTTAGAGGCGCAGGCACGCTATTCAGTTTGCCCAACAGTGTATTTTTCCCCCCGCTACAACCTTTCGAAGATCGAGTGGCCACCCTCATTCGAAAGACGAGCTGCTTCCCTTATGATTTCCTCAGCCTTCTAGGCAGCTGTGTTCATTTAAGTTAACGTCTCGTACAGTTCCTGGAGCTCCCGCCGGTGGCGCCTTTTGCATGGTGGCCTGTTCGAATGCGGATTCATGGCCTTAACCATGGCCCATGCCTAACACAGTGTTGGGTATGGCTGACCTCGTTGATATCACTGACGTCACCGAGCACGTGCCTACCTCGCTTATTTAACGGTATCGTATTTCTCGAAAGTGGTTCTCACCCCCTCTGCATCGTTTCACACTCCACTTGAGCTTTGCCGACTTTTTGTTGCTGTGAAGCCCACAGTTACGCAGTCACGAAATGCTGAGAGTTTAGTAGAACAACGCGGTTTTAAAAAAGCCCGTTTAGCGTTCAAGCGCTCGTATTCTGGGTCATATGTGCTTCGCCTGAGCGCAAATCATACTTTCTTTTGCATGGTCCGCGCTCCAGTTGGCGGGACGACGCTGCTCGAGTTCATACCATTGACCATGACCACGATTACCGACATTGTATCCAAGTCGCCCGTGCTGTGCGGCGGCGTGGGAGCCCTGATCGCGTTCGGCTTCATCCTTGCCACGTTCCTGCTCTGGCCCGTGCTCTCGAGCTCCAAGGCCACCGCCGTCTGCAGCAGCCAGGACTGCCGCGACGCGCACAGGTTCATGACGATGTTGCTGGACGCCAGCGTGGACCCCTGCCACGACTTTTACCGGCACGTCTGCCGCATCTGGCACGGGAGGAACTTCGACGGCACCACCCTCACCGAGGTGGCTGCGCGGGACCTCGTTGGCTTGCTGCCAAGCTTGTCGCAAGTGCTCGGTGATATGAGACGTGGCGACGGCGAAAATAGCAATCCTGCCAGTGGGTCGGAGGTCGATGCAAGGATTCTGCACTTCTACGACGAATGCAAAGCCTTCATGACGTCCGCGGACCCAAACTACGCACAACGACTCAGGGAAGCGTTCCGAAGCGACGTCGATGTTCTGACGCTACCGGACACAGCCGCCACCCTTCGCCGGGTCGTCCAGCTGGCGTTGCAGAGAGGTATTTCCACGTTGTTCAACGTGGCCGTGGTCCGACACCACGCTGCTGTGTCTCTCTACGTCTCGCGTGGCGAAACGCTGGCGAAAAAACTAGGCGAGGTTGGAGAAACAGATAGGCTTGAGAAGTATTTTAAGGACGTTCTCCAAGTCCTCCGCCCGCTTGCCGACAGGATAGGCCAGTTAGACGCGCAGGTCACCGTGCATGAGCTGCTGGAATTCGACGCAAGCACCGGCTCAACGAAGGGCGCGGAAACTACTCTGCCGTCCTTGGAAGACACCAACTCGTCGTGCCTCGCGGCTGTGGCCAAATTCGACGACACAGCTCGTTGGGTTGTGTTCGTCAACTCGCTTCTTCCAGAAAATGGGCAAATTGACGAAAAATGTCCCGTAATATGCCAGGATAACGGCGTGATCGCTGCAGCCGCGGAGCGTGTTGGAGACAACTTCGAAATCGGGCTCCTCTACGTTCTATTCCACGTGGTGATGGAGATCGGAAAGTTCTACTACGGCAGCAAATACTCGTTCGAAAAGCCGCACGAGATCAAGAGAGTCTGCGTGACCGCTAGCCAACATGTGATGGGTGCAACGTGGGCGAAGGTTTTCACGGCACTCATCAGGGACCTTCTGAGTGCGCCCTCCCGCACAGACGCCATCTTCGTCAGAGTCCGCAACCTGTCGTCGAGGCGCTTTCCCTTCTTTGGCATGGACGACGCGGAGAGAAATCACTCTCGTGTCTCTTTGAATGACGTCTACCTCCAGGATCTGCGCATCCAGATGCCCACAGCCCGGACACTCAACGCCATAGGTTGGAATAGCAGCAACCCCACGGACTTTGTCGCCTTATACACGACCCTCAAAACGCTCGAAGCGACGAGACGTCTGCTAGAGCCTCCTGCTCTGCACGAAGCAGTTCTCGGGGAAGCTTTCTTGGCGCCAGATGCCACTTACTCACGTATGCTCAATTCCGTCGTGCTTCCACCTGCCGCTCAGCGGCCTCCCGTTATGTACTCCACCAGAGTACCGTTGGAGTACGACAGCGGCACCGTCGGTGTTCTCTTGGCCAAGCAGGTGTTTAAAGCCGGATTTCCGTCACCCCGGAGCGCTAAGCCATGGTACAAGCGAAATGTGGACAAGTTCGTCAGGTGCATCCAAGCTTCCGCCCACCCTCAGCTCCGAGGTGCATTTGGGAACGTGTCCCACCACCGGGCCATCGAGCTGTTCGCCCTGTCCCACGCAGTTAGGATTGCCCACGCCGTGATGCAGGAGCGCTACTTTATGGATAAAGACAAAGAGGGATTCGAGGCCACCTGGAAGGAGGCGCAGCGAACCTTTTTCCGCAGGTTCTGCCTTCTCATGTGTAGCACGCGCAACGCCGGCCAGGAGTCGCGCCTTCGGTGCCTCGTCCCCCTGCTGGACATGATAGAATTCAACAACGCTTTCAACTGCCGCATCATCCCTATCAAGCGCTCCGAGCAATGCATAGTTTTGTGAATCCGTAAACACGCGCAGTTTGTGCCTCTCGAGCGATCCTGGTGCAAGCGAAGCAAAATATTAAGGGTTTCGTTCTAAACCCATTTGCTTATAACACGTAAGGGTACATTTGTTTCGATATGTCCACCATATTAATTAAAAAGCTGCTTAAGACCTAGTCAATATCTTCGAGACACTTGCACGTAAGTCGTTATGGTAATTTTGGCTTTAGGGGGCGTCGTCTTTGTATACTTGTACAGCTGTTTTCATTGCGTAATTGAAGTGTGTGTTACTTGTAAAGTAGAAGACAGCCTGCAGTACTGTTACAATCCTAGATTTGGGCAACGCCCATGTCACACTTTTTTTCCGGTACCCTGCTTTTCTCTGGTGCACCTTGAATTTACAACGGATATTCACGGCTTGCGAAAAAAATACTGGTTCCATGTTTCTCGTAAATCTTTTCGCACTTGGCGGTAAATCAATCCAGAAAGCCACAAGACTGCTTACACGTGGGAATGCGAAATCATTATATTATACGCTGTGCGATCCTCTGTGAAATGGTAGTTCTGTCGTGATTGCCTATAAGGTATAGTGTGTGCGGGCCCATTAGTGCATCTATGAGCACAAAAACACACGACGACAAAAGAGTACACCAACAGAGTGTTTACAACTTAAATATATCTCACGACAATTGAATAGGAAAATAATAAAAAAGCATCTGAGACGAGACCGGACGGGGCCGGGAAAATATTTTACATATTTACAAAAAATATGTCATGAGGGTCATGGTTAGTCAGATTTGATTAAAATTCCAAATGATCGTGCTAGGGTGTGTAAGGTATCGAATTAAATGTCTCATTTAGAGGAATCACGTGGGACAAATATAAAAATGCTTTGTGGTTATAGTTATGAGATAGTCGTGGTGTCATAGATTGAGTGAAAATTTAGAGTGACGCCAATCGGGCCTGTTGGGTATCAAGTTAAAGGTCTCGATTAGGGGAATAGCGTGGAATAAATAAATGCGCCCTCCTTATCATGAAAGAGTGACGGCTAGTCAATGATTGGGTTAAAATTCAAATTGATGCCGATAAGGCGTGCAGGGTATCAAAATATTGTCTCGTTGAAGGAAGGTGGATGGATGCAACCATCAGAAATCATGGCACTGAATAATGACCAGTTAAGTAAAGTATTATTCAGTGCCCGATAGATATAATTGTACTCGTTAATTGTTGACACGCCACCCGCCGCGGTGGCTCAGTGTCTAAGGCGTTGCGCCACTGAGCACGAGGTCGCGGGCTCGATTCCCGGCCGCGGCGGCCGTTTTTCTGATGGAGGCAGAAATGCAAAAGCCCCAGTGTGTTCGGGATTTCGACGCACGTTAAAAATCCCCAGGTGGTCAAAATTAATCCGGAGCCCTCCACTACGGCGCGCCTCATCGCCTGCGTTTCGTCGGCGCGTTAAACCCTACAATCAATCAATCAATTGTTGGCACGCCATCTTGAAAGCGTGTTTGGTTCGACACATTGCAGCACTCAACATTCGTCAACAAGCCTGCGTCTCCATGAAACAGCTTAGGAACTATTGGGCTGATATGCCTCCTACGAATACGTTAAGAAGTAAGTGGGTTGGCGCAATCGGCGAATGCCTTCGATCGAGCGCGGGATACTGCAAATTTCCAAGCATGGCTTGCTGCTGTCGGTGCACGAACGTGTTGAAATTTAATACGCGCTCTCATACTCAGTTGGTTGTTAAACAAGGCCATGAAATACTCCTTTAAATCTGCAGGTCGTAGACGTACGTGCTCATAAAAGTAAAATATTTGCCGCCTCATAACACTATTTCTGCTGCCAAACAGGGGCAACTTATTTGATACACCAAGATTTCAGGGCCATTTGCTTGCTTAGAAGAACTTTAGTGTTTCAGTGGCCGGTGGGAACCGCGAACGGCTATTTCCTGACACGACCGGGCGTTCTCCGCCACCGCGACGCTTTTATTTCGCTTTCGGCACAACTTTTTCGCACACCCGAGCTGCATAGGTGTCCGGATGATTTTTGTCGGCTTCCCTCCAGAGAACAAAAATGTGCGATAGGGATTGAACATGAGGGTGAATAAACAGTGCTTCCGGAAGCAGCGTACTTCCGCACGTATTCTGGCAAATTTGCTTGGTTAGAAGTCTTTCCGATTCTGCACGGCGATCAAATGGCTGCGGCACTCCAGGGGCACAGGAAATTTGTGCAGCGAATAGATTCCGCACAAGCAGACACTTCATTTGTCGTGGTGCACTTCACACGTTTGTTGCACGAGCCCTTTGTCCTAACGCTGATTGTTGGGGCAGCCAAAAATGGCGGAATCACGCCCGGACGAGTAGCTCCTGCCCATTGCCAAGTAAAGGCAATGACGGCAACCTGCCCCCAATTAAGAAAATAAACATCAATTGGGGATGAAAAGTCGGGCGTCCTGCTTGTTCGGTTAAACGTAGCCTCACAGGCAACCCCCGTCAGAACAAAGCGCTTGTGGGGTGGCCCGCCACCTCAGCGGGTTGGGGACAGAATTTATGGGCAAATCTGACAGCTTTCGGACGCTGTGAACGTTCTCTTTAAAGCCCTGTTGAACTTGTCGCTGCTGACGTACCGAATAAATGACACTTACCGATTTTCGATGCCGCCTGGACGTCTGATATCCACTCGCGGCACGGAGCAACAGCGTGGGACTGCGACGTCGTATGCTCGCCCCGCAGTCCCCAAGAAATGCCCGCCAGGTGGTGCCTCGATCGTTAGAAAATGACCGACCTGGCAAAATTCTAGTCTATACAAGTTATAGAAGCGGGGTACAGTGGGCAGTGGTTGCTGCGGATGTTGACCCATCCCGACATTAAAAAAAAAAACTCCGCCGCTCAGCTTTCATCGAAGCTCAGTTCTTTCGAGGGGGCGAGCGTAGCTTTGCCAGTGCTAAGGCGTGTCGATGATTCTAGAAGGGAGAAACAAAATCATAATCCTGCACTTAACCCCCGAACACGTGGGCTTTGGCGGTGTGGAAACGGCCCACCTGGCCGCTCGAGGACTCATCTACCGAGCACCAGACGTGGACGTCTCACAGCACGGCGCACGAAACGCTCGCGAACCCCTGCTTACTTTTAGCGGCATTACCGCACATTACTGCCTACAACGGCTAGAACTACCGCCCCCTAACACGTCTCTTCCTTCACCCTTCGACAGATTATGGCGACAATTACAGACCCATTCCCTCCCCAACAGACACGTCCTCCACCACATCTGTCCCGCATTACATCCCCACTCAAACTGCCCGGCATGTGGCGCTCGAGATACCACGCCACACGCCATTTGGGAATGCCCCTCTTTGCCACCGCTCCGCTTACCCACTACCTGGCTGGAGGTGACCGGAAGCTCCTCGCACGAGCTACATCTCCTGACCGCCACTAGGGCTCAGGATTACCTTGCGCGCCTCCCTCACCTGAGAGACACTCGCTAGGACCGAGTCTCGCCAGAAATATGAGCAGTTATTGTCGATTGTTGAACTGCAGTTATGAAGACCCTAGCCTTACAAACACAAGACCTGTGTTCATTTTAAGACGAATGCCTTAAAGGGGTCCTGAAATACCTTCCGCCGATGCATGGATGTACATGTAACCAAATAAGACAATGTATTAGCAATCTCCTCCCGCAAGAATTTTGTTAAAGCGATGAGTATTAGCTGAGAAATCGTAAATCAAAAACCGCGCATTATCGTCGCGCCGCGTTTCCTCCTCTTTTCAACTGTTGACGGCGCGCGAGCACTCCCTCCCATGATGCTGCGCTAGTCAGCGGGGACGTACTTCCGCATTACGCTCCGCCGACTGCCGTCTGCTACGGGCAAGTTTTTTTGACACCATGAATTCCGCACTCCGCTCAAGGATGGATAAGCGAACGAAAAATCTGGCCGCATGTGTGCGGTGGCCTGGCCTTGCCCTTTCGCGGTGTGCGTTGCTGCAGTGCAGCACGTGACTTTTAATCGGCGGCGAACTCGCAGCCGCTGGGGAGGATCTTGCGCTCGGTCCCTTTCATGCACCGCGCACTGTTTATCCAAAAAGCGCCGTATCAGATGTGGCCCCGCTGGTGCCGGGTCTTATTTTGCGGTGGTGGTAATTCCTGCCGGCGCCATGTGAAAAAGACATTTTAAACCGATACAGAACCCGTGCACAAAACGCTTCAATCATGTGACCAGTTCAGCTTGGGGCGACGCGTGGTGGAGAGCGGCAACGTTGGCAAAACATGCTCCGGCGCGGCTCTGAGCTTTCTGGCGCTGGAGCGAGCGCCTTTCTTTCACGATCTCAAACATCGGTTGCCTTGGCAACAATGCACAAACCGCCGCAGAAGTCAGTTACGGTTGCGTGATCCCGGTTCAGCTCGGGGTCCCACCTCGCGACATGTGGGCACTGCAGGCGTACCACTCACTCTCATTAGGAAGTGTGAGATGCGTTTGGCATTACAGGAGGCGATGGTGTGTGTGTTGTGGACGCCTTTGTTTCGCGATGAAATGCGACGTTGTGCTTCTGCGGGTGGATAGTGCTTCCCATGGTCTGGATTATCTTTCTCGAGCGACGTACGACTCAACCTCGCATGGGGTATGTGCAGTGTGCGTGGTTAAAAGCCATCTCGGCTTGCGCGCCGGAGTTAAGTGACTTGCTGTTCGTCCCCGCAAACCGCGCGCGAGGTGAGTGCCGAATTTATGACGGGCAGGAGGAGGCAACCCATCGTCTGTCAATCGCGGTTAAGACTTGCAACGCATGTTGTGACGTTGTGTTCGTTCGAAACGCATCTCTGGATTGTTTTGAAGTGGAAAAAAATGTACCCGTCAAACCCGGACATTCGGCTCAGGGCGTTCTCTGCGATCGCACGAAAGAAGTGCCACGGGGCTTCAACGCTTTCTTTATGGAACGTACTCCGGTAAGAGAATATCCATGTCGTGTTATGGCCGTGTTGCATTCAATACGAACGGTTAAGCGTTTGTTTACACTTGTTTCGTTTGTCGTAAAATGTTCAATCACTCCGACACTCCCCTGGCAGATCAGCCGGCGAGTTGACGCTGAGCAGACGACTTATCTCTTTGCCGGAAGTGCGTGAAAAAGCCGCCCAATAGCAGCATGTCTAGCTCATGACGAACATCTGGGAATCGATGATGTAGACATGTGAAGATGGCGGCGTCCAAAAACACGAAGGAAAGGGTGAGAAAAAAGCGACAAACTTTGCAACAAAAGTGTGAGCTTTCCGCTGCGCGTAGAAGAGTAATACTTGGCCCAGATGACCTTGACGACCCAATCTAACGATTGCGCTACTTCATTTAGTGTGCTCAAAATTCCTTTCAGGGCCCCTTTAAGTGCCCGTTCTGCGAAACAAACTGTTCTCATGGCGACGCAGTGAAACATCCCCCTCGCGAGGTGGACGATCAAATGCAGAAAATTTAGGGGGCGCACGACGTAAGTAGTTTGCGTTACGTTAATGTTGTTGCACTTGTGGCAACTGCTGACCAGAGAGCGCGGCGATGAGTGTGTTCCAGCCTCGCCGACACCCGCCTTTATCCCGCCACGATCGCGCCACGCGCGCGCGATGCAGACGTCACGATCACGCCATAGATGTTGTTGATCCCGCGACGCGCGCGCCCCCACCTGTTGGGCGCGAACCGACCGCGGAGAGAGCGTGCGATGTGAGCGGAGAGTAGGCGAGGAGGAGCGGGGGAGAGGGCGCACCTGCGAGCGATGCGGACTACTACGGACGCCTAGAACGGGTGACATCGTGAGTTAAAGAAATGCTCTGCATTTAAAAGTTTCCCCGATTTCCATTTCCATCCTGCCCCTGTGGCTGTTCACCAGCGTTGTTTTGGTGGCTACGCGGACTTTTTCCCAGACATTGCGAGCTGCAGGGTGTCGACCAAGCCACGTTTTCAAAATGGCCTGGTGAAATGCCGCAAGCACGATTGATCCCTCTGAAGCACCAGATGAGGGTTTTAAATGCAGAGCATTTCTTTAACTCACAATGTTATGCGTCCGTAACTCGGCGTCCGCACCACGGCAGCTGCGCCCTCTCCCCCACTCCTCCTCGCCCTCAACACGCTTGCAACAACAGGTGCAGCGCGCGCTCCGGCGTTGCAAGCACCGTAGCAACAGCAGTGCGGCCGCGTCGTGGCGTGACGGTGGCGTGATAGCGCGCTCTCTCTCCGCCTCCTCTCCCTCTACTGCGTTCGTTGGGAATATAAACCCGGGTGTCGGCGCGTCAGCCGCACTCCAGTTCTGCTTCGCTCTCTTCTCGTCGCGGTTGTCGCAGTTGCTAAGCGATGGAAGCAAAACCTTCAACTAGTACCGCGACGCAATCCTACTTCAGCGTCGCGGCACCAGTTCAAGGTCTCGTTCTCTCTCTCCCCAATCATACCAACAACAATAACAACCCTACCACCACCATTACAACACCCATCGCCACCGCCACGCGCGTAACGCCGCTAATGCTCTGCATTTACTCGTGCCCCTCCCGCGGGGGCATGTCTGGGTACCTTTTTGAATTGTGAGGGCCTTGGGTACTTGGTGAAGTAAGACGTTTATTCTACGACACAGCCGTATCCGAACACCGGTCCAGGAACCAACGATGATGATGGTCAGTACAGAGGAAGGCTAAGTGTTCGTTGAAATGTTTGATGATGGGGGTAATGCGGAAGTGAAATAAATGACTTTTCACGCTTCAGAGCTTCACACTTACAATATTGCCGTCCTTCAAACCTGAACTTGCCATTACTAAGTAGCATGTGTTCGCTTTAGCTGCACGCGAATCCCGACACGGAAACCAAAAATTGCACAGCCCCGATGAGCTTACGACACAACTCCGAATTTTCGCTTATGAAGTAAGTGCACATAATCATCTTACGATGCGGTCATTGCCTGGTTTAAATTTTCTCCCTCAAGCCCTTCCCTTTGACAGCAGAGTTCCTTTTGTGCTACCGTTCTAGCATCTGCGATGAATTTGCGCAGTTTACTCTTAACTAGTACTAATCAGCGGGATGCCCTTTCTATCGGGCCCACATGATTTTATTCATCGAAACCTTTAATTTGATAACCCACACACTCTGCCGGAATTTCTTTGAATTTTAACCAAATTTATGACTTACCATGACTATCGCGTGATGAAAACGAGGAAGCATCTCTTATTTGTCCCAAGAGATTCCCCTCATCAAGTCTTTCAATTTGATACCCCAAACCTCGCGGCGGAGTCACCTTGATTTTTAACCCAATCGATGAATCACCATGACTATGTCATGATTATAACCAGGAAGCATTTTTTTTTGCCCCACGCGAATCCCCGCACCGAGATCTTCAATTCGAGATCTTCAATACTAATGAATTTAAATCATTGTATTATTCACCGTGACTATGTCGTTATTTCTACCAGAATGCATTTCTTACTTGTCCAACGTTATTTCCCTAATCGAAACATTTAATTTGAGACCCCATACACCTACGGGTCATCATTATGAAGTCCAACCTTTATTATGACTCACGATAACTAGGTCATGATTATGACCACGAAGCATTTTTTGTTTGTCCCACGTGATGTACCTCCTCGAGACCTTCAATTTGATACCCCACATGCCCTAGCGGCTTATCACTTTGAATTTTAATCCAATCTGGGGTTATCCATGACTTCCGTGTTACACAGTTCGCCATTTTCGATATTTTTTCTTATTATTTCTTTTTTAATTTTGAAAGATTACTTTCGATGAATCATCTACATTTACGCTTGTATAATGATTACAGGTTGAACTTCTGTGATATCTGCATTTTTGTGGAAATGCAGGGCGTTACACGATCCTGGCCGGGGGAGGGGGAGGGGAGAACTCGGCAAAGAATGCTACGCATTAAAAAAGCAAAGGCATATCCATGAATCCAAAGGCGCTTCAGAGATTTGCGGGGACAGTTCGGTTTGACACAAGGCGTTTTTTCAGGATGCACAGCAAGAATGCCCGGAACCGTAACCCTAAACAGCTTCGACGTAAATGAACTGAGCAGTGAGCCCACGTCCCCTCGCCCAATCTTGTTTGCCTCACCCCAGGGCCCCAGCACACCATCGAGACTGGACCACCTCTGTCATTAACACGAACACGGAGCCTACATCAAGGGTTTGGTATTCAATATATACGTACAATTGCTTGCAACCAGCGCTAATCATCATTGCCAGAAAATATAGCTTTATTAAATCTGCAACGAAAATTGTTTCCGACCTCACAGGAGTTACGGTGTCATGTCGTACCGAATGCAAGATATTGAACTCATGAATTTGCACCCGTAATATTTTTACCACGCGTGAATTTTGAAACTCTGAATGCTAATGAAATCAGAGTCCATCTGAGCCCGAGTAAATTCCTAGCACGAGAGAGTTGTGAGTCCATTTGAGATCTGAATTCATTTAGAGTTTTCAGTCCATTTTCAGTTCTGCGTTCATTTTGAGTTTTGAGTCCATTTTGAGTTTTGAGTCCATTTTGAGTTTGAGTACATTCTGAGTTTGAGTACCTTCTGAGTTCTGAGTACATTCTGAGTTCTGATTACATTTTGAGTTTGAGTACATTTTCAGTTCTGAGTACAGTCCGAGTTCTGAGTACATTTTGAGTTCTGAGTACATTCTGAGTTTTGAGTACATTTTGAGTTGTTGTACATTTTGAGTTTGAGTACATTTTGAGTTTTGAGTACATTTTGGGTACTGAGTACAATTTGAGTTTGAGTACATTTTGAATTTGAGTACATTTTGAGTTTTGGGTACATTTGAGCTTTGAGTCCGTGTGAGTTCTGAGTTTTGCGCTCAGTGTGAGTTTGAGTTTGAGTGGACGCACACGTGCTTCTCCGCATTGAGTCTGAGTTTGAGTGAGTGGTGATTCGAAAAAAAAAATTTGTGAGTGAGTTTGAGTGAGCCGCGCCAGTTTTGCCGAGGTATGGCACAAGCGCAGACTCCGAAACAATCCGGCATGTGAGCTTAGTGATTCTCATTTATGCAGATTTAAACTAAATAGTTTCGTATTTTTAAGAAATGCGAGGAAGCTGACCGAATTTTTATAGCCGCTTATTTATCAGAACCAGTTGCTCCATTCGTCTTTTGTAATACCTGTTAAAACACAACCGAATCGCTAATCAGCAATTTTGAAAACGCAGTCCCATTCGTGACAAGAAGCGCGCAAAAGGTGGCGTTTTTGTAGCGGCCGGATGTCTGTAAGTGGTCTCTACATTTTGTTTTCCCGCCCTTCAAACCAATGCTTAAGGTATGTTTGCCGTACGACCACGTAATTCTGTCGCGTTTGGGTTACCCAGGAGGTGCTGTCGAACAAGTTAACCAAGCCGTGCGAAGTAAGCGCGCAATGGACGCGAAGCTGCGTCTAAACAGGCCTAACACCGTCGCCAAAGCAGACGACAAAGCCGACGGAAGGTTCCCGCCGACGCGCCCGCCGGGGTGAGAACGAGGAACGATGGGTAATAGCGGCCTATCGCCGTGCCATCTACACTGTGCTCCGTGAGTGAAAAGCACCCTCGGCCTCCCCAGCCGCGTTGGGAGTTTCTTGTCCGGCACGCCACGAAAGAACCGTTGGTTGGTAGATGTAAAAAGCTTTGCTTTAAAAGAGAGATTACAATTTGTTACAGCTCTATTCACCTCACGGCTCGCATACTCCCTTCCCGTACAAAAGCACTTCTCCTTCCATTCAACACCTCTACGATCCGCCTCCTTTCAACTGAAACATTTAACACAATCCCCGAGCTCCTCGAACCCCACCGCCTTAGCCAACTTGCTCGTCCATCCACAACTCCCACAGGTTCGATCGTGCCGCACTAACTTAACCTCACTGCTCCAGCCCTCCCCGCCCACCTCCACCCACCTTCAACCCCTACCCTCCCCCCCCCCCCTCTTATCCTACCCACCACGCAGCCCGACGAAGGGCCCGAGATATGGCTCACCTATGCCTAATCCCCCCTTCTACTGACTGCATTCACTTTGACGCCCCAGAATATAGACACCGACCAGCTTTTTCTGCCGCTGTTATTACAGGAGACACACCGACCCCAGCAGTGGCAGCCACCATCCGCACAGCCCACCCCCACGAGGCCGAGGAATCGGCAATAGCGCTCGCCATAACACACCAACCACGCCCATCTCACATATTCTCCGATTCTAAGACTGCCGAACGAAATTTTGTGCAGGGACACATCTCCTTGCCTGCTCGCCAAATTCTACTATCCCGCCCTCCTCCCAACAAAATCATAATCCTGCACTGGACCACCGGCCACGTGGGCTTTGGCGTTGGGGAAACGGCTCACCTTGCCGATCGAGGACTCATTTACCGAGCACCAGACGTGGACGTCTCACAGCACGGCGCACGAAACGCTTGCGGACCCTTGCTTACTTTTAGCGACATTACCACGCCTACAGCGGTAGAACTACCCCCCCCCCCCCACGGGTCTCTTCGTTCACCCCTAGACAGATTATGGCGCCAATTACAGACCCATTCCCTCCCCACCAGCCACTTCCTCCACCACATTTATCCCACATTATGTGACGACCCAAAGTGCCCGGCATGTAGCGCTCGAGATACCACGCCACACGCCATTTGAGAATGTCCCTGTTTATGCCCGCTCCGTCTACCCAACCCTCCCTCTACCTGGGTGGAGGTGACCGGGAGCTCCTCTCCCGAGCTACAGCTCCTGACCGCCACTAGAGCTCAGGATTACCTGGCGCACCTCCCTCACCGGAGGGACACTTGGTAAGACTGCGCCTCGCAAGAAATAAAGTTATTCTCGCTCTTTCTCTCTCTCTCCCCTTCTCTCGCCTTTTCAGAAACGCATTTGGGAAGCGAAAAGCGAACATCGAAACGCATTTTCGTTCTCTTTTCTAGGCTCTTGCGGGTCAGTTCCCCTCGTCGGCTCTGCCATGGGCGACACCGGAATCTGAACTAGCTCAGCCGATACTGTCCTGTGGTCGGGAACATCAGCTGGGAGTGGCAAGGACACGAAGTGTACTTTACACACCCCGTAACTTCCAGCAGCCCCTAACTCGTCGTCCCTCGCCTATTCAGCAACCTAGCTAACACCGAAGGGTGTATCGTTCTCCTTTCCGACCGTCATATTACAAGACGGCTCAGCCGCCCGCGTCAATGGAATCTCAACAAGCTACGCTGACCGTTGCTCGAGGTCGGGTGTTTGAGATGGTGGGAGGAGGAGATTCGGCTTTCACAGTAGCGCGACCGTCGATACGCCAAACTGAATCGTGAAAACAGTTCGCTGCCCCGACTGTAGGCTTTACCGCAACATCACTTGATTTTGAACTGCCATCTGCAAAAAACACCCTTCGTTTAAGCGGACTCCAGTGGCCTCTCCGTAGCTTCATCATTTACGCACTCCTGCTGAGGTTGGTAGCTGTTCCCTTGGCGTCCCGCGAATTTGAACCATGTAAGCAGTTTCACGAGATCTCCGAAACTAACGCCGACGTCAGTATCTGGGCCATGTGCCCTATATCTGTGTCGCTGAGATATGCGCGCAACCAGATATCTAAGAAAACCAGATGATGCATGCTCAGTCAGAGATAAAGCAATCCCATATCCATCGATATCCATTAACACGAGAACCTTATCGAGTGAAGCGAGTCTAGAGGTGTTTGAAGAATTAAAGGGCATTAAATGGGATGTCATAGGGCTTAGTGAGGTTAGGAGGACAGGTGAAGCCTTTACGGTGCTGAAAAATGGACACGTCCTATGTTAAAGGAGTACTGACACGAAATTTTTATGTTACGTTTTTTTCGCTGCTATGCGTGCCTACCAGCCCACTAATCATAGAATGACAGATTAGACGGTCGAGCGCAGCGTAAACATTCATTTACGGCGTCGTTTATTCGTGCCAGTTTCGGTTTCGACTGAAAAACGCCGAGCGGCCGCCATGACAGCATGTATAACATGACGTCACCATTCTTGCCGTATCGCTGCCTTTCTGGAAGCGCGCGCGAGCGAGCGCACGCGCGCGCTCAGACCGGCCGAGGTTTTCGCCGTCCCCACAGGCCCGGGCAGCATGACGTCAGTCCCAAAACCATGACGTGTACACACGCCCGAGCAGCGCGCGCCAACCACAGCCAGCGCGTCGGCTTCGTCACGGGAGCCCCGACGTCGGCAGTTTGGGGCACGTAGCAGATGATGTCACGTCGGCCCGCTCTGGGCTTTCTCGTGCGGGCGAAGATTAAAATGGATTTTAAATATGTTTCGCTGAACGGTTGCTGTTGAAACTTGCTGGGAGATATCTCCTGATAAAAAGGAAGCGTTTTACATAGTTATCTCAGCTTTGAAATTTCGTGTCAGTACTCCTTTAATGTGGTTTTGTGGACAGAAGAGAACTGTGAGTGGGATTTATAGTCAATAAAATCATAGCTGGAAACATAGAAGAATACTATAGCATTAACGAAAGGGCAGCAGGTCTTGTATTAGGCTCAATAAGAGGTACAAACTCAAGGTGGAACAGGGCTACGCGCCAACATCCAGCCACGACGACCAAATAGTGGAACGCTTCTATGAAGATGTGGAATCGGCAATGGCTAAAGTAAAAACACAGTATACCGTAGTTATGGGGGACTTCAATGCTAAAGTAGTCAAGAATCAGGCTGGAGACAAGGTAGTTGGGAACAATGGTTTGGTCTGTAGAAATAGCAGGGGGGACCTGCAAGTCGAGTTCGCAGAACGGAATAACCTGGGCATAATGAATACCTTCTTCTGCAAACGGGAGAGCCGGAAGTGGATGTGGAGGAGCCCAAATGGGGAGCATAAAATGAAATAGACTTCCTATTATGCGATAACCCTGGCGTCGTTAAGGATGTGGAAGTGCTTGGAAGGGTAAGGTGTAGTGACCACCGTATGGTAAGATCTCGAATTAGGCTAGATTTGAGGATAGACCGTAAGGAGCTAGTACGAAAGAAGCCGATTAATGAGCTAACAGTAAGACGTAAAGTAGAAGAATTCAGGATAGCGCTGCAGAACCGATATTCAGCTCTTACCATGGAAGCAGAGTTTACGACACAGGAAGCCAGCGACAACCTTACATGCATTATCACGGAGTGTGCAGTAGAAGTCGGGGGCACGATGGCTAGACAGGATACTGGTAAACATTCCAGGAGACGAAAGATCTAATTAGGAAACGGCAAACCATGACAATCTCCACCCCAGCTGACAGAACAGAACCAGCGGAGCTTTCGAAGTTAACCAATAAGCGTAAGACAGCTGACATACGGAAGTATAATGTGGAGAGGATCGAATACGCTGTAAAGAACGGAGGTAGCCTGAAAGCAGTGATGAGGCGTCTTGTCGTGGGGAAAAATCAGATGTATGCACCTAAAGACAAGCAAGGGAATGCCATCACAAATAGGGATCAAATAGTCACAGTAGCCCAGGAGTTCTATAGGGATCTGTACATCAGCCGGGGCGTCCAGGATAATGCCGAACGAGAAAGTAGTTCAGAGGAGATAGATATCCCACCAGTAACGACCGAAGAACTAAGGAAGGCTTTGAAAGAAATGAAAGGGGGCAAAGTGCCTGGTGAGGACCAGATAACAGCAGACCTCTTGAAGGATGGCAGAGAAATCGTACTTAAAAAACTGGCAAACCTGTATACGGAATGCCTAATGACCACAAGTGTACCGGAATCTTCAAAGAACGGGATCATCCTAATCCATAAGAAAGGTCACATGAAGGAATTGAAAAATTACAGGCCGATCAGCTTACTGTCAGTCGTCCACAACGTACTTACCAAGGTAATCGCTGACAGAATTTCTGCAACCTTAGATTTCAGTCAACTGTTACGAATAGGCCAGCGCCGCCGTACTTTCCCGCAGCACTCCACTGCTGTGCGGCGAAGCCACCTCGTGCGCCTTTCTGCCGTCAGGCGCCACCATGTCGGCGACAAGTTGCGACAAGCCGCGTCAGACGCTTCGCTTTGGGCGCATTTCAAAACTTCGGCGGCTACCGGCGAGGCTCGTCTCCACGCTGTTCAAGGACACAGAGGTCCCGTCGATCGCAACGGAGTCCTCCTCTCTCCCCTCTCTCGGACTCAACGTGCGCGGAGGCTACCGACGACTAACGAACACTGGAAAGAGCGTTGTGTGTGTCTGTGACGTTCGTGGCGTGATGCCGCTTGTTGCGTTTTGACCGTTACCGCTTTTTGGTATAAATAGACCCCCGCAAGCGTTGTAAACCATTCCTGTTAGAGCAGCGAATCGATGTTGTCGCTCTGCTCGAGTCCTGTATTGTAACCTCGCCCGTCGGGGCATTGTTCTTTGGCTTCGGCTCACCTCTCGCTATGAAGTAAACAGTTACGTTAGCCTACGGCTTCTGGACTTCTTCACGGCTGCAACAGCGGCTGGCCGCTCGCATCATACACGCTACCACTCGTATGTCGGAGGCCACGGAGAACGGATCGGGTGCCCCCGCTCGGTCGCAACGACTGGTGGCAGCGGTGGGATGGCAACTTCGTAACACCTGAAGCCAGCGGTGCGAGACCCAACACCACGGACATCAAGGCGGCTTCGGACTTCGCAGAAGTCACGGCGGTCAAGGGTGAGTGCGGGACTTTTCTTCACTGAGTTTTACCAGGCTTCTGAGGATAGCTGGTAGGGCGTGTGTTTTTGTCGCGTGGGTTATTCGCGCAAAACAATTTTGGAGCAGTGGGAAAGCAGTACTCTAGACTGGCCATGAATTTGAAAGCGTTGAAAAAACCGCAGTTGTTGGAGCTTGCAAAAGAGTTGCGCTTGGATGTTACGGACGCGCTGAGAAAGCCAGAGCTGATACTGGCTATACTCGGTGTTGGGGCTGACGATGAGGAGCTGTCGGAATGCATTGAGCGGATCAATGGCAGGGAGACCGCGAAACGTCAGGCCGCCGAGGCAGAGCTCCAGCGCGAGGAAAGAGAGCGAGTACAGGAGCTCGAGTGGCAGAAAGAGGAACGAGAGCACAAGCTTCTACTTGAGTGAGAAAGACAGGAACACGAGGAAAAGATGCGAGGGTACGACCTCGAGCTCGAGCGCCTTGAACGGGAAAGAAAGGAGCTCGAGGGAGAGAGACTCCAACGGGAGAACAAGAACATAGAGCATGAGATTCAACTCGAGCGGGAAGAAGTGAAGCCTGAGTTGCTCGAAAAAGACCTCGTTGTCGAGGAAAGCACCGTGCCAGCGCTGCCAGTAGCAGACGCTCGGCAGCGCGAGTCGGAGGCGACCGTTGCGGCGCAGCAGCGTGGCAAGGTTGCTGAGAAAGATAATGGCGGCGCATTAGCTCAGACTGTCGGCAGAGGCGGCAGAGGGCAGTGCGTGTCCACTGAGTGCGATAATGTGTCGGCGTTTGTTTTCGAGATCTCGGCGGAGTGTTTGGACGGTTCAAATTCGCGGGAGGCCTTGGGAGCGGCTACCGGTCTGAACACGACCACTTCGCGAGATAGCGAGGTTTCGCTGGAATGCGTAAACCATGAGGCTACCGAAAGGCAACACGAGTCCGCTGAAACGGAGGTTGTTCCTTCGGACAATAGTGCAGAAACGAGCGACGTGGTGGGAAAGCCTGCAGTCGAGGCAGCAAACGGTTTGCACGGTTCAGTTGGGAGTCGTGACGATCTCGCCACTGAGCAAGCCGATTCCGTCCTGCCACCAGCTCAGGCAACTGACCTCGAGCAACGGCCAGCCGAGCTCGTAGAGATTCAGGTGCCTGGGGCGGCTGAGCCGTCTTTTGAAACAGAGCAGCCTGGTTGTAGTGTAGTTCTGGCAGTGAGAAAGGAGAACGGCAACACACTTCGGCCTTCGCGTGCTGAGGCTGTCGCCGAAAGCGTGAATGAATGAATAAAGCTTTATTGCGAAACTACCAGCCGGGTTAGGTACCCTCAGTTCAGGGCACCTCTAACAAATTTCTTTACGAAATCTGCAAGGCGGCGTTGGTCGTTTAGGGCTGGTGATTGGAGTGCTGCTCTCCCTCCGGGGAACGGGCTGCATCCTTCGAAGATGTGGTCCTGGTTGAGGGCCTTGAAGCACTTTGGGCAGCTGGGGGTTGGCGTTCCGTTGCAGAGGGCCACTCTGGCTGGGGTTAAGAGGGTACCCATTTGCGCTTGCCTAAAAAGTACTTGTTCGTGTTTCGATAGTTGTGGATGTGGGCGAACGTACGAGTTAGGGTGATGGCGGAGGTCTTGAAGAGTAATGGGTTTCGGGGGCGTAGGTTCCTGGGGTTGGCTGCGGCTGCAGGGAGCCCGGAGAGAGGTGTCACGGGCGAGCTGGTTGACTCCTTCATTGCCCTGCAGCCCGGCATGACCAGGCACCCAGTAAATCCTTACGTCTCCTTTGATGTTTTGAAAGAGGCTGTGTGCGCTAAGTGGAATGTTATTGTGTAGTATGCGGGTGCATGCTTCTCGTGAGTCAGTATAGATGTTAAGGGGACTGTGTGGGGATGCATGGTGGACAATGGCTTTTCCGATAGCGTAGGTTTCTGCTTCTGTGCTATTAAGGCAGGGGCATACGTCGGAGGAGGAGAAGCGAGCCTCGCACGTACTTACTGCCCAGGCCCAGATGTTCTTAGTAGGGTGGCATGCCGCGTCCGTGAAAACATGTTTTTCATCAAGGGCTCTAGTGATCTTTTTCGAAAAATATTTGGCTCGGATTTGTCGTCTTTCGTCGTTTTTGCGACCCGCCATGTGCCTAGGTATTGGTGCTACAGTGATGCGGGCATGGTCTTCGCGGGGAATGGGTAGGTTAGCCGTGATTGCCTGATGAGCGGAAAATCCCAAAGAACTTAATAATTCCCTGCCTGGTTGGGTGTTTCGAAGCCGTATTAGTTGATTGTGCCGATGGGCCGCGATGATTTCCTTGCACGTAACATAGAGCCCCGTGTTCTCTATGTGGGTGTTCGCCGTGCAGATAGGAACACCTAAAGCAAATTTAGTCGTCTTTCGAATGAGAGCGTTAATCCTCTCGTGATGTTGATTTGTGAGAGTGCAGTATGGTAGCGCGTATCTAATTCGGGAGATAATAAGAGCATCCTGTAGTTTTAGTAGATCAGCTTCCTTCAGGCCGTGGTTTCGATTTGCAATTCTTCTGCAGACACTGAGTAATTGCGCTCCTTGTCTTAATATATGCGCTACCGCAGAGTCTGCTTTGCCATTGCTTTGGATGTGTAGTCCCAGTATCTTAATCTCCTTGCTGGTTTGGATGGGTTGGTTGTCTAAGTGCAGTTGAATACTCGTAGGATTCCAACGTGGGTGGTGTCAGGTTCGGGGACAATAATAAAAAATAGAATAAACTGTGGAAACGAGACTTTCTGTTTATGTAACCCGAAACCCAAGCAAATACACACAACAAACAGAGAAAAACTAAGGAACAGCGGGGAACTAATAAACACTGAAGAACAGTGAAAGACCGGTATAGAACACGTTCAAGAGTTCAAGCAAATGGGGAGTGTCCGAAGTCAGAGAATGAAGGGCAAGGACTAAGCACGGTGATGAAATGTCCACAATAAGTGTTTGCTGCCGGAACGGGGTTGCCCTACCTCACGTTCCAGAGGCGCAGTCGTGATGGTTCGGTGTTCAAAGGTCCAGCTGGCGTGTTCAGGCCGCAGGGGTAGGGCGCGCTCCGAGCTCCCCGTCATGTAGCAGAGGACGCGGCTCTCTTGGGCGTCGTGTTCCTCTACCGCTGCCTGACGACCTGACTTGTTTGTGGAGAAGGTGTCTTTGAGGTTGTGGCTGTGGAGGACCTCTTGGGGCACGGCACGGGTCCGGTCGCCCGACCGCCGCGCATCCCGGTCTCGCTCCACCCCGCGGAGTTCTTCTCTCGTTCCTCTCTGCCCGCCAGCCGCTGTCGCTGGCAGCTTCTCATTCGCCGGTGGCCGGCGCGAGCTCGTGCCGTGGTCGCAAGTCGATGAACTTAGCGCCACGTGCATTGCGTCTTCTTCTTTGTCGTAGTTTTTTTCTTTTTACGTCTTTTCGTCTCGTGCTGGTTGTTTTTGCCGATGCAATTTCTTCGCATGACATGTCCCCCCACTTAAGCATTTTTCACAGAAAAATGTCTGCTCACTCATGTCCGACACACCATGCACACAGTCCTTGGGGAACAGTCACAGAATATCTAGTAATCACGAATGCACTCGAAATTTCCAGAAGAGAAAATACGAGTTCAGAAAACACTGATCATAGCCCATAATGAGTCAAAACACCAACCATCTTTACACATGATATTCAAGTGAGATTTCGGACAGTCGTCAACCATAAATGCAAACCGGCAGGTAGTTCGTACCTTTTTCGACAGTGGCTGCGGTGCCATCCCCTGCCTTTTCGATACACGCTACGGCATTGGTCGTGATTGGGTTCCTTCTCACTCTTACTAACTGACAAGTTATATAAGCATTCAAGAGAAGAGTGTGAATGCGGTGCGGGCGACCTTGTGTTCCCACTGGCCGATTCTTCGCGTGAACTAAGTTTTGCCTTAGTTCTTTTTCTTGCCCCTCCGGGTTTTCTTTTTGTTCTCTTGTTTCGCAAGTTCCGCTGGCCGAAGCATCTCCTTCGGTGCTTAGGCGGTCCATATTTTCTCCTCGACCCATGGACACTCTGGATTAACATATGAGGCGGTGGAAAGTCCCTGTCTGTGATGAGGACTTCTTTTGGTACAGAGCTCCGCTTTTGAGACGGGCTGTGCTCCAAACACTGTTTGTGGTCAACATTAACCTCATCAAACCCTGAAAGAGTCAAGTGCAATTCCGCCACTTGCGGACTAAGTGAAAGTGAAGTTTCTTTATCAGGTGATGAAAGGGCTGCCTGATGTTCTACAGTTACGTCAAGTTCCCTGTGTTCATTGGCATCTCGTGCCACATCAAGAGGGGGCGACAGTTTATCTGCACTACAGCGCGGGGGCGAGAAAGCCTGTACGTTATCAAAGCTTTTCCCGCCATCCTTAGATAGACGGGCCTCACTTCGCCTAGCCTCAAGCTCCTCGAGTCGTTGCCGCAGCTTCAAAGTTTTGTTTTCAATTTCCGCGCGCTGTTTTTCTATCTCCGCTAGCCTTTTGGCCGCCTCGATATCTAGAACTATTTCTTCACGCCAGAGCCTTTGCTCCTCGAGTGCCCACTCTGTCAGCTCGTCGCCACTTAATCCCAATCGCTTCCCCAAATCAATTAGCTCTGCAAGGTCCATGTCGGGTGTTTAGGAGTATACACAAACGAACTAGCCTCGTCCTGTCGCGGACGCCAATTATTGTCAGGTTCGGGGACAATAATAAAAAATAGAATAAACTGTGGAAACGAGACTTTCTGTTTATGTAACCCGAAACCCAAGCAAATACACACAACAAACAGAGAAAAACTAAGGAACAGCGGGGAACTAATAAACACTGAAGAACAGTGAAAGACCGGTATAGAACACGTTCAAGAGTTCAAGCAAATGGGGAGTGTCCGAAGTCAGAGAATGAAGGGCAAGGACTAAGCACGGTGATGAAATGTCCACAATAAGTGTTTGCTGCCGGAACGGGGTTGCCCTACCTCACGTTCCAGAGGCGCAGTCGTGATGGTTCGGTGTTCAAAGGTCCAGCTGGCGTGTTCAGGCCGCAGGGGTAGGGCGCGCTCCGAGCTCCCCGTCATGTAGCAGAGGACGCGGCTCTCTTGGGCGTCGTGTTCCTCTACCGCTGCCTGACGACCTGACTTGTTTGTGGAGAAGGTGTCTTTGAGGTTGTGGCTGTGGAGGACCTCTTGGGGCACGGCACGGGTCCGGTCGCCCGACCGCCGCGCATCCCGGTCTCGCTCCACCCCGCGGAGTTCTTCTCTCGTTCCTCTCTGCCCGCCAGCCGCTGTCGCTGGCAGCTTCTCATTCGCCGGTGGCCGGCGCGAGCTCGTGCCGTGGTCGCAAGTCGATGAACTTAGCGCCACGTGCATTGCGTCTTCTTCTTTGTCGTAGTTTTTTTCTTTTTACGTCTTTTCGTCTCGTGCTGGTTGTTTTTGCCGATGCAATTTCTTCGCATGACAGTGGTGAACTGGGAGGAGTTGGGACTTTTCAAGGCTGCATTGAAGACCGATTTCTTTGGCGGCTGAGCTGATGGCGAGAAGGGCTGTTTCTAGAGTGTCTTGAATTTGTCCTGGGGAGCCTTTCGAGGTCCAAATCGTGATGTCGTCCGCATATATGAGGTGTTGGAGGTCGGGTATATTCTTCAAGGCTCTGTGTATTCTTAGCGTGGCCAACGTGAACAGTGTCGGGGAGATCACTGCTCCTTGGGGAATTCCTCGTTGTGGGTGTGGGATAGTAGGCGTTTGGTGGTCTCCTACCCGCAGGGTCAGTTTGCGTTCCCTGAGGAAGTCCCGGATGTAGTTATACATCTTTGGCCCACATTTTGTAGCCTCCAATTCGCGTAAAATTGCATCGTGGGCTATGTTATCGAAGGCTTTCTGTAGGTCCACTGCCACGATGGCTTTGAGTTGCGCCGAGCTGGGATCCTTTGTGACGTCTTCATATAGGGCCAGCAGGGCGTCCTGGGTCGACAGTTTGGGCCGAAAGCCAATTAAATTGTATGGGAGGCGGTGAGCGTCTTCCAGGTGGTCCTGAAGTCGTCTAAGAGCCATCCTCTCTAATAGTTTTCCCGCATTGGAGGTTAGAGTGATGGGTCTGAGGTTTGTAGTGGTGATGGGTTTTCCGGGCTTTGGTATGAAGATCATCTGGCCCGTTTTCCACTCCTCGGGGAGCGGAATTTTGCCTGCCCAAATGTCATTAATTTTTTCTAGGAGAAATTCCTGATCGGCATCGCTAAGGTTGCGGAGGGCTGGAGTGGTGATCTGATCAGGCCCCGGGGTTTTGAAGCCTTTGCAGGTGTTGATGGCCGATTTGAGTTCATTCATTATGAAGGGTGCGTCCATGTATTCGTTTTCAGGACCTTGATAGTCTACATACTTGGGGGAGGCCATTGGTGGAATATGTTTTTGCCGGATTTCTGTAAAGAGGTTTTGCGGCTCTTCGTGTTCATTGACCAGTTGGGCTATTTTCTGAGTGCCCACTCTCTTGGAAATTGCTGGATTGAGCAGGTGTCTAAGTAGCTGCCATGTCTTCTTCATACTAAGCGTTCCTTGAAGGCTGTCGCATAGATCCGACCATTGCGGCGCTAATAATTTTGAAGTATATTGATGAATGTAATTGTTCAGTTTGTTGATACGATTACGGAGTGAGCGATTCGTTTTGTTCCTTTTCCAGCGTTTCGTTAAGCTATGCCGAGCTTGCCAGCAGTGAAGTAAATGTTTGTCTGCAGCGGGTTCCCCTTCGTATTGTACTGGATATTGCGTAAATTTTTTCCACGCCCGTTTGAGCTGATCGGTCCACTCTGTGATGTCTTTTGCTGAGACTTGCGAGCGGGTGGCTCTGACTTTGTCCCAGTCGGTGAGTTGTTGTCGTCTCCACTTGATACGAGGTGGTGCAAAGTCGATGTCTATTAGGATCATGTTATGATCACTACCGAGATGTTCTTGTGTGTTGTACCATCGGATGTGTAGTCCTGCAGTGGAGAACGTCAGGTCGGGGGACGTATCGCGCTCTACCGAGTTCCCGTGACGTGTGGGCTCATGGAGGTCGTAGTGCAGCACGTACTGATTGGCGGTGGTGTGTTTCACCAGTAGCGCTCCTTTCTTCGTATCTCTGATGTATCCGCAGGAGGTGTGAGGCGCGTTGAAGTCGCCGAGCAATACATGTGTATGGGGACTTCCTAATGGGAGGAGATGGGAGGAGATGTCTTGCAGTTGGTGTTTAGGGGGGCTGTAGATATTCGTAATTATTAGCATCTGCTTGGGAGGGCCGATTTGTAATGTGAGCACATGCTCGTCATGATGAGTGATGTGAGCTAAGAGCTGCTTGCTCGTCAACATTGCAAGATTGGGGTCGTATTGATGCGTTACGTATCCTCTGATGTTCGGTGTTTTGCCTGGTTCTTGAAGGGCGATGATGTCCGGTGTTCTATCTTGTGTGTGAAGCCATGCGGTGAGCTCTCCTTTTTTCTTCGGTAGGCCTCGGCAATTCCATTGTAGCACTCTAAGCGGTTGTGCCACCATGTTGTTGCTGAAGAATGCGTAGAATGGAATCCATCTTTGATTCGAGGTTATTGATACGTTGTGAGAATTGGGCGTTTATTTCTTCTTGTTTTTGGGTGGACGACAGGATGGCTTCGAGTTCAGTTTGCTTTTGTTGAAGGATGCAATTTTCCCTCTTTATCTCTTGTACGGATGCAGTGAGTGTATCTATAGCGGACTGGATGGAAACAATGGCTTTCTGAATGGAATCTAGCATGTCTTGCGTAGGCTCTTCCCGTGTTCGCTTCTGCGATATGTGCTCTGTGTCCATCGGAGTGATGTGCTGGCTGTACGCAGAGCTTTCATATATCGGTGGCGTTTGAGGTGTTGGTACATTTTCGGTTTGTGGATGCATCGGACTAGGTACTTGTGGTGGGTTGGGCGCACTTGGTGGTAGTGAGGGCGTGCGGGGCTTCTTAGTAGGTGGAGGAAGTTGCGGAAAATGTTCTGCTGTATCGGGCGGTGGTGTTTGTTCCTGTGTTTTTGTTAGGGGTTCGAAGGGGTTGTGTAGTTTTGTGAATGCTGCCGGTCGAATAACTTGTGCGTAGCTAAGTCCGTTGTGGCGCTTCGAGGAGTTAGGTGTAGAGTTTTGTCTACTGTCGGGATTGTTGTGCCGTTCGGCCTGCGCTTGCTGGAATTTTCGGGTGGCTAATCGTTTTGCATACTCTTGTTTTCGAGTAATTTTGCTTGACTCGATACGAGCCGGGCATAACGCATCCAGTGCTGAGTGGGGGCCAGAGCAGTTAATGCACTTCGTAATGCAATTGTGGGCTCCCGATTTGTTCTGGAAGCCGCATTCAGGGCATCTCTCTGTCGGCTGAGTACAAACATCCTGTCGGTGGCCCAACGCTAGACATTTGTAGCACTGTTGTACCTTTGGGCGATGAGTGTAGCATCGTAATTGTGTGTACTCGTATCGGACGGTGGTAGGGACGTAAGTGCCTTGAAATGTAATCAAGGCTGAAGTGGTTTGTCCCATCATACGTGCGGCCAAGATTTGATATCCTGGGGCTGATAAATTGCGAAGGAGTGTGTCCGAGGGGGTGTTGGCTGGAATTTGGTGAATCACTCCTCGACACGTGTCGCGGTCTGCTGCGTGGTATACGCTCACTGGGTACAGCTGGCCAGAAAACTCTAACTGTTTTACCCGCAGTAGTTTCTCTTTTGCGTTAACGCAGTGAGTGATTATAACAATTATGTTCTTCATGGCTTCTACTTGCATGGTGGTGTTAGCCGATTCATTCGGGGCAAGCTGAGCAGTCAGGCCTAGCTTCTGTGTCACACTGATGGGGCTATGTGAGGCAAGCGCAAGGGTACCCCCTGCCCGTAAAATCAATTTGGTGGCCCTCACCTGTTGGTCCTTGGCGAGGGGATGGTGCCATCCGTTTTCGTCCAGTCGGTAGTACCTTTTTGGGGCCATGGCAGTCCTCGCTCGAGTCGGCGTAGTCGGCACTGCCGTGGTCGGGTCGGCGTCACGGAGGTTGACCGAGTGGCCTTCCAACGTGCAGGGTCGAAAATTGGTTTTAAAAATCCAACTTTTCGGCGAAACCAGAAAATTTTGGTGTCATCTTGTTCAGGAAGGCGTCCTGAGTCTTCTGGTGCCGATGGTTTTGGCTGATGGTCAAAATGTCGGGGCGATTCCGGTGGATAAAGACGAAGCGGTGTGAAGACGCGTCCAGCGCTCCGAGCTCTCGCACGTGAGGGACGACGAGGTGGTGACTGTGGGAAGCTACGAGGTGTCTAATGAGCACGTCGTGCCCTTGTCACTCCCAGCTGATGCTCCCGACGATAGGCCAACATCGGCTGAGCTAGTTGAGGTTCCGGTATCGCCTGTGGCTGAGCCGAAGTCGGGAACCGATCAGCCTAGAGGAGAGAACGTAAACACGTTCCGATGTTCGCTTGCCGAACGCGTTGGTGGAAAGGCGAGCAAGAAGGATAGAGGGAAAATTTCCACACGTACTTGTGGCGCGTGTTTCAGTGCGGGTACGCCAAGGGGCAAAGCCGTGAGCTCGCATCGCGCCAGGGGAACGCCGCCTACAAGCAGTGCGCGCCTTACGTTCGAAGGCTGGAAAATCTCGCTCCCTCCTCCGCGCGCTCGACCTTTGTCGAACAAGACGACAGGTGTGATTTCACGCGGTCGCAGCAGTCTCTTTCAGAGAACGGGCGCACCTAAAGTGCGATACAAATTGGGGAAAGCTTGGAGCAATGATGAGAGCTCGAATCGCAACTCTCAGCGCGAGAAGTGGCTTGTAGACGCCTGACTTTCTCAATTTCATTGTTTTTCCTGGAGCAGGTTTCGCCCTTTACGATTACATTTCTTTTTTGTGTGGGACATTTCCAATCACGCGAAATGTCACCGTTCAAGTTTGTGTACTTGTCTAAAGTACTGCTGGGCTAAAATATAACTAGAGTAGTTAGTTATTAGCGTATTTTTTCGCAATTAAAAGCCTGGTAGATCTTCAGTGTGGATTTGTCTTCGCACTTGCCGGCGATGCGGTTGGGTCTTCCTGTGTTGTTCTGTTGCTTGCCTGACCAAGCCAGAGACGTTCTTGGGGAGCCACTATTCGTCCAGTGACCCTCCCGGTGAAGCTCCAGCACGGTGTCGTACAGCCCAGGCCTGGAGTCGAGCGTCTGCCGAACACTTCACTTCGACAGCATCCCTCCGGACAACGGTTGAAGACCCTTATCCATCGGGATCTCGGACCCCCGGCGGAGAAGCTGTTACGAATCGGCCAGCGCCGCCGTACTTTCCCGCAGCACTCCACGGCTGTGCGGCGAAGCCACCTCGTGCGCCTTTCTGCCGTCAGGCGCCACCATGTCGGCGACAAGTTGCGACAAGCCGCGTCAGACGCTTCGCTTTGGGCGCATTTCAAAACTTCGGCGGCTACCAGCGAGGCTCGTCTCCACGCTCTTTAAGGACACAGAGGCCCCGTCGATCGCAACGGAGTCCTCCTCTCTCCCCTCTCTCGTACTCAACGTGCGCGGAGGCTACCGACGACTAACGAACACTGGAAAGAGCGTTGTGTGTGTCTGTGACGTTCGTGGCGTGTTGCCGCTTGTTGCGTTTTGACCGTTACCGCTTTTGGGTATAAATAGACCCCCGCAAGCGTTGTAAACCATTCCTGTTAGAGCAGCGAATCGATGTTGTCGCTCTGCTCAAGTCCTGTATTGTAACCTCGCCCGTCGAGGCATTGTTCTTTGGCTTCGGCTCACCTCTCGCTATGAAGTAAACAGTTACGTTAGCCTACGGCTTCTGGACTTCTTCACGGCTGCAACAGCGGCTGGCCGCTCGCATCATACACGCTACCACTCGTATGTCGGAGGCCACGGAGCTCGGATCGGGTGCTCCCACTCGGTCGCAACACAACCTAAAGGACAAGCAGGGTTCCGTAAAGGCTATTCAACAATGGACCATATTCACACGATCAATCAGTTGATAGAGAATTGCGCTGAGTATACTGTACCCCTATATATAGCCTTCATAGATTTGAGAAAGCATTTGACTCGGTCGAAACCTCAGCAGTCATTCAGGTATTACAGAACCAGGGGGTGGATGAGCACATATGTAAGAATAGTAGAGGATATCTACAGTGGGTCCACAGCTACCATCATCCTCTATAAGCAGAGCAGTAAAATACCTATAAGGAAGGGCGTCAGACAAGGACACACAATCTCTTCAATGTTATTGACAGCATGTTAAAAAGAAGTATTCAGAACGTTGGATTGGGAACAGGTGGGAGTAAAGGTTAATGGAGAATACCTCAGTAACCTCAGATTTGCTGATGATGTTGTTTTGCTAAGTAACTCGGAGGACAAATTGCAAAGCATGCTTTCCGCACTGGACAAACAGAGTAGAACCGTTTGCCTGAAAATTAATATGCCGAAAACCAAACGAATGATCAATAACCTCGGGACAGCACAGCGGTTTGAGATAGGTGGCGAGGCAGTGGAAGTGGTAAGCGAATATATCTACTTAGGCCAAGTTGTGACCCCGGATACCAACCATACGGCAAAGATAATTAGAAGGATAAAAATGGGGTGGAGTGCATACGGCAGAGATTCTCAGATAATGAATGGCAGCCTACCATTGTCCCTGAAGAAGAAAGTGTATGACAGCTGCATCTTACCGGTACTCACCTACGGGGCAGAAACTTGGAGGCTAACTAAAAGGGTTCAACTTAAATTGAGAACGACTCAGCGAGCAGTGGAGCGGAAGATGATAGGTGTAACATTAAGAGACAAGAAGAGAGCGAGTGAGTCAAGGAACAAACGCGTGTTACGGACATATTAGTAGAAATTAAGAAGAAGAAATTGATTTGGGCAGGGCATGGAATGCGAAGGCAAGATAACCGTTGGTCATTAAGGGTAACAGAGTGGATCCATAGAGAAGGCAAGCGTTGCAGGGGGCGACGATAGTTAGATGGGCAGATAAGATCAAGAAGTTTGCGGGGATACATTGGTCGCAGTTAGCACAGGACCGGGGTAATTGGAGATTAATGGGAGAGGCCTTTGCCCTGGAGTGGGCGTAGATAGGCTGGTGATTATGATGATTCAGTAATTGTTCGATATTTTTCCTGAGATGTGATTTTCTAATGGACAGCGATTTGAGTGGCCCTGGAGCAGCCCGTCCTGATGCTGTATACCGTTCTCGTCCTAGCGCGCTAGAACATTGTAGATGTAGTAAGTGCAAACTAACACTGGGAGAACAGAACAATACAGAAACATGTACGACACGCGGTGGGTCGGGTCGTTTTTGTATAGTTAATTTAGAGTCTTGAGCCTGCAAAGGTTTCTCCAAATGGCGCCCGTAGAAGCTTCAGTGATGTTCCTGGAGTAGTTCAGCGACAGCTGTGCTAAGTTGGCCGTTTGGCTCGTGACAAACAGGACGGCTGCATCAGTCAGCATGTCGCAGTAGCTGATGTCAAGCGCCGTCAACGACATTCACTGAGGACCTGTTGAGGGTCACCAGGATGGAATCGTCGGAGGCCACGGCACGTGGCGATGTCTAGCGATTTGGCCTCTGGCAGGGCCTAGAATGGCCTCGGCAAATTTAGGAACGGAGTTTAAGCTAGCGGGTCGCGCCTCCCGCATAGGCTCCGTAGGCATGCTGTCCACAAGTTGCACCCTCGCCGCCTGGTCCGCCCAAGGGCAGGGCGCATCGGCGACGGAGTTCCACACGCTGCCCGCCTGCGCTAACCTGCCACGGTATTCCGCGTGAAGCCGGTCGAAGACGAGCGGGATGATTTCTGCACCTGCCAGTCGCACTCTGCATCGTGGGTTGGGGGACCGCTAGTCCAAAGTCTTCTACGGAGACACCGTGGTGCAGGAGGGGTACGGCGCCTGCAGGCGCCACAGAGAAGGCGCTTAGGAGGCCCAAGCTTTTTTAAAAAATCATAGCCCCTTCTTAGAAGAAGGATGGTGAAAACGTGAAGCATTCTATATTGAAACTGAGCCATATCAAAGTAAAAAAAAGTTGCAAACACATCTACGTTTGTATCCTAAGGCGTAAACCGCGATAGCGATACGTCTACTCCCACGGACGATTTTCGTACGCATTTGCTGCAGTTCCGATCAATAATTCAACAGCACTAAAGATCATCGAAAAGAGAAAGACTAGCAATAAGGGTTTCTAATCGCTGTTAGTACGGCCATGTGGCCTCCACAGTCTTAATAACTGTAATTCAATTAAATTCTCTGGGGGGGACATCCATACCTATTTTTAGTGTAATTTTGAGCTTGGCCGCGTAGTTCCATCTGTCGTTTGCCAAACCGAGATTGAAGCGTACACAGAGCCGCGAAAATGTTGAAAAGCATTTTGAAAACCTATGCGATTAGACGTTATATAGTGGTCTTAATTTTAGTTCTTTTATGAGTATAATCTATGCCTATCTTGAATCCTTTTCCCCCTGCTTTAGCTCGGTCACCCAATGTTGGTGCTGGCATAAGTCCCGCTGGGAAACACGCCGAGGTGGCGTTGAGCTACCGATCCCAAGGACGCGGGTTCAATTCCCTGCCTCAGCGGCCGTTTTCCTGATGGAAGCAGAAAACAAAAACGCCAGTGTGTCGAGATTTCAGCGCACGTTAAAGACCCTAAAGTGATCCAAACTTCTTCCGGAGACATCTGGTATGGCAATGCCTCGTGGCCTGCGTGTAGCGTCGGGGCATGACTTACCGGAAATTTGTATTTTTTTATCTTCTGGTGTGAACGTACGCTTTGGTGTGATGACGTAAGTTGAGGACACGGCTGGCGACCGTGTCTGCCGGGCATGCTACCACCGAATGGGCATAGAACAAACTTCGCCGCGCAGGCGCGGCACCTGGTGAAAACGCGTGTCCTTTCCTTCGTATCCGACGTAAAATCATAGTATGTACTCCTTTCCAAACTTGTGTTACATTTGCGCCACATTTCCCGTTCAGCGTAGCCCTCGAATCTTGCTGCCTCAGTCGTAGCTTCCGGGTGGCAGCGGTGACGTAGTTCTGTGGACGCCTGATGAGCATGGCTGTTAGCGGATGGCTGGGATCCACGGCGAAATCGAAAAATGAGCCTAATAATGCTATCGCGTTAAAAATCAGCGCTCCCAAAGTCCAAACTTCGTACTTTCGCAGCCAAAAGCCAACCCATAGGAACTGCTGAGTGACCCGAATGTGATGATGGTGCAGTAGAATAGAGAGAGTAGAGAGTAAATCCCCGGTTTGACATCGCAAGGGACCCAAGTTTTTTTCTCGTTTCATCACCGCCATCATGTGCCTTCCCATTTTGGAAAGTTCACTTAAGCCAAGGAAGGGGTGGTGTACAGCAGGACGGGCTCGATGCAGCACTCTCCACCAAATGGTATAGAAAGAGAGAGAGAGAGAGAGCGTGCGCCTGCGTGTGCCCATTCGTGAGCGCGCGTGTATCCGTGCGTGTGTGTGTGTGTGCGTGATCGTGATTACTCGCCGCGACTCGGAGTTGCGCGACGCCTGCTACACTCTCGCGAAGGCCTTCACTCCAGCTGCTGAGTTCTATAAACTACTGCGTGTGAAATGAAGCTTGCAACAAATGTGCAGGCTCGCAATTCGAGCCGTAGTGGCCAGGTGCCAAGTCATGCCTAAAGAAGCGGAACAGCTGCCTCTGCCCAAGCCGCTGTAGCGCTGCGTTTTCTACATACCAATGATGCAATGACCCAATGATGCACAGGGCGTACTACGTCCTCCTTTCCCTTTTTGTAGGAAAATACTGGCTTTTGTTTTGCACTGGTAGCCTGAGTACAATACCTCAGTAACAAGAGAGATCAGCATCAGATCCCGCAACTGGTAAAATGGCTTTAAACTTTCCTATCGGTGTTAAATGACATCTAGAATGCGGCCAATAGCACTAGTGTCGCGTGTGAGCGCTTTTTGTACTTTTGGGTAAAAAAATTTAAATGAAAGTGTGTATCTTTACTTCTATCACAAAAATCAAGCAGCCATCCATTTTTAACCAAGAACAGGACATATCACTTATGCATTGATTTTGTTGTCTGAAATATCACTAATGTTTCCTTTTTGTTTAACAATGTTAAGTAGTAGTAGTAGTAGTAGTAGTATGAAACTTTAATGTGCCTTATAAAGTAGGAGTGGTTCCCTAGTCCGGGAATCCAAGTGACGACCGGGCGACCGATGCCCTAGATGCCAGTAGCTGCTGGACGTCCAGGTGGTCGCTGGTGATCAGGTTCTCCCACAGCTCATGGAGGGGGAGGGGGGAAGGAAAGGGTGGGAGGTCAGGTGGGAGGTAGAGGAAAAAGTGCATTGGGCGGGAAATTGAGTGGGAAACATGTGGTGTAAGCGAATTGGATGGACGAAGATATTCGTTTGGACGCGACGAAGAGTCGTTTCTTCTGATTTGGACAGCTTGGAGTGAGGTTGAGGGAATTGTTGTCTGTCGAGTCGATAATACTGTGTAATGTCCTGAAATGTAACCAATGGTGTGGACTCCGCTTGTTCTTTTGAGGCCTGGGAGGAGAGTGCGCAGGCTTGATGATGGGCAAAATTATTGCACGTCAATGTACAGTGGGCAGGTGTCCAGACGAGGGCGACGTTATTTGTGGCTGATGTTGCGAGAGGAGGCAGAAAGTTGGTGGGGCCACCCTCCCCGCCAAGAAGCTCCGACAGGCAGCTTGGGAGTCGGTTAAGATGACCGCGCTCTTGGTGTGAATAAGTGCGAGTGCGATCGCCAGCTCCTCAGCAATCTGCGTGGATGTCGTGGTAACTGAAGCACAGGTTATAAGGGCTGATTTGGTGGTGACGGTTGCAACCTTGTGCTGCCCGCCTGGATACGAGCTAACGTCTGTATACGCGACGGCCACAGGGTTCTCATAGATGTTCTCGTGGGCTTGACTCAGTGCTTGTCTTCTGCCCGAGTGGAGATCAGGGTGCATGTTCTTCGGTATTGGACGAACCCGTACAGCAGATCTCCAAGCCTTGGGGAGGACAAGAAGAGCAGGAAGAGATGCTGGGTGCGCGAGTCGTAGGCGTTTGAGTAACCCAAGGCCCGCAGGTATTTGAGTGAACCGGACACGTTGGCTGGCAAGGTGGCCTTCAATTAATTCTGAAACCGTATTATGAAGACCCAGTTGTAGAAGCCGCTGAGTAGATGCGTTCATAGGCAGGCCCAATGCCTGGTTGAATGCCTTGCGTATGAACTTGTCAAGGGCGTCCGAGTCTCCTTTCGTGAGGCAGAAGTATGGAGCAACGTAGATAACTCTAAAGATCAGAAGTGCTCGAATCAGTCTAATCATATCTTGTTCTTTCAGGCCCCGATGGCGGTTAGAGATGCGTCGGAGCATGTGCGTAACTTGAGTGAATATCTTGGATAATTTGGATAAGGTCAGATCGTTCCGCGTATTTGCTTGTAGGGTGAGACCGAGAGTTTTGATTGAAGAGCTGGGTTTGATGTCCTGGCCGTCCAAATGTAAGGACATAGGCTCAATAGTTCGAACAGGTGGGTGCTTGCGCACAATTATTAATTCGGACTTATGAGGTTTGCATTCAAGACCCACTGACAATGCGTAAGACTGCACAATGTCCGTGGCTTCTTGGAGAGCATCTTGTATGTTTCCTATAGAGTCTGTATTTGTTCATATGGTGATATCATCTGCATATAGAGCATGATGTATCTTGGGGATGGCATCCAGTGGCTTGGGCAAGTCGATTAAGGCCAGATTGAACAGAAGTGGGGACAATACGGAACCCTGCGGCGTGCCTCGATCACCAAGCAATATAGGATCCGACGTGAGGTCGCCAACTTTCAGGATAGCCTGGCGTTGGGTTAAAAAAATCTGAAATGTAGGAGTAGACACGATGGCCACATCCAGTCTGATTGAGCCGGGAGAGAATAGCTGAATGTAAAACGTTATCGAAGGCGCCTTTTAGATCAAGTGCTAGGATGGCCCTCGAAGAATGACGGGTAGCCGGCGCCAAGACTTCCTTCAAACGGAGGAGGATGTCATGGGTACTGAGGTGTTTGCGGAACCCATACATGGTATTGGGGAATAGGCCTCTGTCCTCCAAAAATGGTTGGAGACGCCTCAGTATAAGCCGTTCTACCAGCTTACCCACGCAGGATGAGAGGGATATCGGGCGCAAGTTGTCCAGATGAGGTGACTTGTTGGGGTTAGGTATGAAGCGTATCTCCGCGGTTTTCCATTGGGGAGGAAGGCGACCAGATAACCAGTGGGTATTAATGTGGTGAAGTAGACGATCGAGGGAGTCCGTCCAGGTTTGTCAGAAGCCTGTAAGTTACTTGGTCTGGTCCAGGAGCGCCATTCTTGCATTCTGAGAGAGCTGATTCCAATTCGTAAATTTGAAAGTCCCTGTCAAGTAGGTCATTCGGCAGTCCTGTGTATAGGGGAGGGGAAAAGTTCTTGCTGGTGTTGAGGTATCGATCTGTTAAGGCTTGTAGAAGGGCTTTTGGGGAACCTTGAAACGAATGTATGGTCAGAATTATGCTTCGTTGGGATTCACTCTTGCTAGTTAGGGGGTCGATCAGATGTCTAAGTAAGCGCCAACTATTACGTGTGGTCAGGGTCCCTTGAAGACTATCGCATAGTTGAAGCCAATTTTCTTTCGATAGTTGTTTGGCGTATTCAGTGGCGGTTTGATTTAGTGCGGCAATTTTATGGCGAAGTCGGCGATTGTGGCGTTGGCGTTTCCATCGCTTAGTGAGGCTTCGACGGGCTTCCCAAATGTGAAGGAGTTTGGGGTCGACGCTGGGTGTTTGATAGGACGTGGCGATACTTTTGGTGTGCGTCCGTAGTGTTTGGACGAGGTCGTCAATCCAAGTGCTAAGAGGTTGAGTGGTGTCAATTGAGCGGGAGGATGTAGCCTTTCGGAAGGCGTCCCAATTAGTAATATGGGCCACACCTGTTTTGGCGTTGCAATGCCTATTCCGGATGGTGAGTTGAACAATGTCGTGATCAAAGCCCAAATTTTCATGAGTTGAAGTCCAGACGACATCGAGCTTCCCGGCTAAAAAAGATAAGTCGGGAGTTGTGTCCCTGGCAGTACTTGGGCCCGTACGGGTGGGTGAATCCGGGTGATTGAGCAAGATAAGCTGAAAATCTTTTGCGGCCTGGGCCAGCAGGGCGCCTCTTTTTGTTTTGTACGTGTAACCCCAATGCGGGTGGGCGGCGTTGAAGTCGCCCGCTATGATCAATGGTCTGCTATTCACAAGGAGATTTGTATCTCTTATAGTGGTGGCGATATCAACTGTCTTTTGAGAAGTGCGACAATATACATTCAGGATGAAAAGGCTAGAATTAGTTTTAGTCGAAGGGGAGAGGAGCTCGATGAGAACTTGATTGCATCCCCGTTGTGGGGTGACGTGATGAATCGCTGAGATGGTTTTATGCACTAGAGTAAGCGTAGGGAACGTGTCAATGGAACCACAAGGGACGTAGCCAGGTAGTTTGACAGATGAATTAGCCTCCTGCAAGGCGACAACTGCCGGTTTTGGGTCAAGAGTGTTAATGAACAGATTTAAGGCAGCTGCTTTTTGTTTAACACCACGGCAGTTCCATTAAAGGATGGTCGTAATATTATTTATTTATTTATTTATTTACAGATACCTCAAAGACCCCAATGGGTGGGGTTTTACATGAGGGGTGTTGAAGCACGAAAATTACACAACAACCGAACAACAAACAGAAAAAAATACAACCGAACAAGCGTATCACGAATACAGAGGGTATCAAGCACGCTCTGTTGATACAATGCCAACCAACGAAGTTGATAACACCACTAAAGATAATCGCATACACGACACAAAAATAATCAGTCCAGAAGTTTTTCTACGGCAGCTTTGGACTGAGTGGGGTTTGTTTGGGTGACGACACTTTCGGGAAGGCTGTTCCATTCGATGGCTGTCAAAACAGGAAATGAATTTAGAGGAGGAGGAGGAGGAGGAAAAACTTTATTGTGAGCCTGGTGATGTGGGAGTGGCTCCTCAGTCCAGGAGACCATGGGACGACCTTGCTGTCTCAGCCCTGGACACCAGGAGTTGCTGTGCATCCAAGCCGGCGCTGGTCGTCAGGTTCTCCCACAGCTCAGGGAGGGGAAGGGAAGTGGGTAAAGGTGGGAGGGCTGGGTTGTGTGCGCACCCCAAGATCATGTGTATGAGGGTACATGGGTTAGGGCAGAATTTACATGTGGCAGGGTATTGGGTGGGGTACATCCGATGTAGCCAAGTTGGGTGAGGAAAGGTGTTTGTTTGAAGCCTCCGGAGTATTACTTCTTCTGTTTTAGTAAGCTGCGGGTGAGGAGGGGGAAAATGTTGTCTTGATGTGCGGTAATGTTGGGTGATGTCTTGAAATGTGAGCAGGGGAACGAGACTTGGTGTTTCCTCAGAGGCCTGGGAGGAGAGTTCGCAGGCTTGTCTATGGGCAAAATTATTGCCCGTTAGTGAGGAGTGTCCCGGGGTCCACACAATGTCGATCTTCCTGTTGGGGGCGTGTTGAGCCAGGAGGTTCCACGTAGTTGAGGCCACGTAACCTGATAAAAAGCTGCGACAGACGGCTTGACAGTCTGTAATTAGAATCGTTGCGGGTGTTTGAGTGATGGCGAGGGCCACAGCGAATTCTTCCGCGGCCCAGATAGAAGGGGTCTTGATTGAGGCGCAGGTGATGATCTTGTCCTTAGTGGTTGCTATGGCTAAGTGATGGGACGGATTGGAGTAAGGGCTGGCATCTGTGTACAAAACATTAGGATTGCTTCCGTAGATTTGTTCTTGGGCTTGGCTACGGGCGTGTCGACGACCGGAGTGCAAAGTGGGATGCATATTTTTGGGAAGAGGGTGGACACGAATTGGTTGACGCCAATTATGGGGAAGAGGTTTTCTGTCCGTGGTCTGCGGAGTTGACATTTTGAGGTCCTGTAAAAGTGCCAGTCCTGTTGGTGTTTGAGTTAGGCGGAGTCGTTGACTGGAAAGATGCCCTTCGATGAGTTCCGTGACAGAGTTGTGAATTCCTAATTGGAGCAGTTTAGTTGTCGCGGTGGACATAGGAAGATTAAGAGCTTTCTTTATAGCTTTGCGGATGAGGCGATCAATGGCTTCCGTGTCAGTTTTGCTGAGAGTTAGGTAGGGGGCGATGTAGATGACCCGTGATATGAGGAAGGCGCGGATAAGGCGGAGAAGGTCTTCCTCCTTCATGCCGCGATGTCGATTGGAGATTCGGCGAAGCATGTGGGCAACTTGAGTAAATACTGTGGTGAGCTTGAATAATGTCTCATCGTTCCGTGTATTGGCCTGGATTGTAACACCAAATATCTTGAGTGAAGGTCTGGGATGTATAAGCTGACCATCGAGGGTAATTTGAACTGATTCTTTATTGAATGCAGGGGGGCTTTTCCGTACAATGATGAGGTCAGATTTTTGAGGGGAACACCGAAGGCTAATTGATGAGGCATATTGCTTTACAGTGTCTTTGGCTTTTTGAAGGGTATCTTGAATTTCACCTAAAGAACCCGTGTCAGTCCAAATGGTAATGTCATCCGCATACAATTCGTGATGAACCCGGGGAATGGCTTTAAGCTGACGAGGGAGGTCTAGGAGAGCGATATTAAAAAGTAAAGGTGAAAGAACAGAACCTTGAGGAGTGCCTCGATCTCCTAGGGTGATTGGGTCAGATTTCACATCGCCTGCTTTTAGGATCGCCTTTCTTTGCGTGAGAAAATCGGCAATGTAGGAGTAAGTACGCAAGCCGCAGCCTGTTTCGTTGAGCCGGAAGAGGATTGCAGAATGAGAGACGTTATCGGAGGCTCCCTTTAAGTCCAATGCAAGAATTGCACGAGGTGAATTTCGGGAGGCTGGTATGAGAATTTCTTCCTTTATGCGAAGAAGGATGTCTTGCGTGCACAGATGTTTTCTGAAGCCGTACATTGTACTTGGGATGAGATCCTTAGTTTCTAGGTAGTGTTGTAGACGTCGGAGTAACATGCGCTCCACCAATTTACCCACACAAGATGTTAAAGAAATAGGACGAAGGTTGTCCAGGTGGGGGGACTTGTTAGGCTTCGGGATAAAGCGGATCTCTGCTGTTTTCCATTGGGGGGGGGGTAGTTTTCCTGATTTCCAATGGGCGTTAATATGCTGCAGAAGTTGTTCCATTGAGGCGTCATCCAAGTTGGCTAAGAGACGATAGGTCACATGATCCGGGCCCGGGGTGCTGTTTTTGTTGCATTCGGAAAGAGATGTGCGGAGTTCGTAAAGTTGAAAATCTCGATCAAGGTCCGGATTTGGCTGGCCTGTGTAGGGAGGGGGAGTGAAATTTCTGGCTGTGTGGAGATATTTATTTTCTAAGGCACGCATGAGGGCTTCAAAAGAGCCATCGAAAGAATGAAGAGTTTGGTCAATGCTCGATGAGAAGCGCTCCTATTGGTTTGGGGATCGATGAGATGCCGGAGCAGGTGCCAAGTTCTTTTGATTGTCAGGGTACCTTGGAGGCTGTCACACAGCTGTAGCCAATTTTCTTTTGAAAGGTGGTTGGCGTACTCTGTTGCCAGTTGATTTAGAAGTGCGATTCGGAGACGCAGTTTGCGGTTGTGCCGCTGTCGCTTCCAGCGCTTGGTGAGGCTCCGTCGTGCCTCCCAAAGCCTTAAGAGTTTCGGGTCGACATCAGGGGTGTGGTAGGTGATAGCCACGGTTTTGGTTGTTGACTGAACAGTTTGGAGTAAATCATCAATCCATGCTGATAGGGGCTGACTGGGGTCAATAGGTTTGGAAGAATTTGCCTTTCTGAAGGCATCCCAGTTGGTAAGGCGTGCCACCCCCAGCTGAGCATTATACATGTGGTTTTTAATTGTAATTAGTATAAGCTCGTGATCAAATCCAAGGTTTTCCTGCGGGAGAAACCAGGAGACGTCTAGGGAGCCCAAAAGAAATGAAAGATCCGGTTTTTAGGTCGTCGATAACATTGGCCAGAATGGAGCCCCGCTGGTTTTTGTAGTGGTAGCCCCAGTTAGGGTGAGCGGCATTGAAATCTCCTAAAATGAAAAGAGGTCTATTTTTGGCGATTTTGATGGCCTCGTTGATCGTGGCTTTAATGTCGGGTGACTTTTGAGTAGGGCGACAATATATGTTGAGTATGAATACGCTGGACTTGGTTTTGGTGGACGGGGACAGAAGGTCCAGGAGGGTGTGGTTACATCCGTGCTGCGGTGTGATGTGATGAACAGCTGATGCGGCCTTATTTACAAAGGTTAAAGTTGGGTAGGTGTCGATTGATCCATAGGATATGTACCCAGGTAATGTTATGCACGTGTTGGCCTCTTGAACGGCTATAACAACTGGTTTTTGGTCGAGGGTGCAGATGAATTGATGGAGAGCTGCTCTTTTCTGTTTGATCCCTCTACAATTCCATTGAAGTATGGTGGTTAAGCTAGCTTGACGCCGCGTCTCTGGCATCTGGGAGGGGGGAGGAAAGGACTGCATCGGAGTTACAGGCGTATGGGAGAGCTCTTCCGTGGGCGCGGGTCACGTTTTTACTGGGGCGTTCGGTGCGAGGAGTGCTGAGTTCATAGGTGTGGTCTGGGGGAGATGTGGTCGGGTTGTGAATGGTGATTTCATTTCGGAGGGAACATTGATCAGCCCGTAGAGATTGGAGTTCTTGTTGAAGGCTCTGATTTTCTAGGCGGATGAGTTGAATTTCTTGAGTTATTCCACTAAGCTGGCTTGTGAGTTGGGAGAGCATATCATGAATTTGGGGAAGGGCCATTGATTCTGATTCTTTGGGCGGAGCAGCGGAGTTAGGAGTGGTTGAGGTGGCGGAAGGAGGATTGGGTTTCTTGCGTTTCTCATTGAGATTACTTTGAGAGCTTTCGAGGACCTCAAGACGGGCCTGAAGAGACGTAATTAAGGCAGTTTGTTCCTCCAGAACACGGGTTAGTTTGTTGCACTCCATGCAGGGTGTTCGATTTTGTGTAGCTTTGGTAGGAAGGGGTGGGAATGATTGGGGTTGAGCTGTGGGAGAAACCATCTGAGCCCAGCTTACTTGTGCCGGCCGATCCAGTTGATCCCCAGGTGATGTGGTGCATAATGCCCCCCTGGACTTGCTTCTGGAACGGTAGCGTTTCGGCGCAGCAGGCGTAGATGAACGGTCTCGTGAGCGACTGCCATGTGGTGATAGGTCCTGCGGTGTCCGGGATGATTCACTTCGTGCCTGTGGGAGTCGTCGTTGCTTGAGAACGAAGGGTTCAGCGTAGCGTTTAGTGCACCCCGGGGACCCAGAGAGATGGGAGCCGCCACAGAGGCTGCACGTAGGGTTGCAGGCGTGTTCTGGTTGTGGATTTTGGAGGCCACAGGTGTGACACACCGCAGTCGCTGGATTAGGGCAGGCTGTCGCTCGATGTCCAACCCTGTGGCAGGCGCCGCAGACGGGAATTGTTTTCTTGTAAATCGAGCAAGGGTATTCTGCTCCGTATAGCCGCACTGTATAAGGGACTTTGGGGCCAGCAAAGGTGATGATGACCGTGGAGGAGGTTCCAATGCGTCTGACAGTATATACTTCGTCCAACGTCTGGTCAATGTTGTTCAGTATTTCGATTTCTGTGAATCTTGTGGGCACACCACGAATGACTCCTTTGATAGAGTCGTCAGGTGCAAGTCCATACAGTTGAACAGGGTATTGCTTCTTGTCAAAGGTAAGTTGTTTAACTTGGCTGAGCAACCTCGCTGCCTCCGATGACGGGGTGCTGACTGTAGCTATGTTCTGCGTGACGTCCACCCGTAAACGAAGATTTGCCTGACGCCACGTGGCGTTTATTGCGGTCAGCAACGCCAAGGAGAGCTCAACATAGGGAATGTCGCCGAGAGCTAGTCCGCCTTGGGGTCTTAGCACCAGCTTGAAGTCGTCTTTTGGTAAAGGCTTGGGTTTCACAGCAGGCTTACCTGCGTGCAAACGAGGCGGCATGGTTGAAGACGAGACTGGTGTGGAAGTCAGGTCAGAAGAGGTTGCTTTACGCTGACGTCTTCTTTGAGCTTTGGAGACAATCTCGATGAAATATTGCAGCTCTTCTTGATTTGTAGGCTCACGCCTTTCTTCGATCTGAGCTGAATCCATTTCATCGTCGGCCGAGGTGGAGTTGGTTGAGACTGCATTCACAGTAGTTGATTCGTCGCCGCTGGTAGGCGGTCGTGCGTGCGTGAGGTGGGTACACTGCTTTTGAGTGGTTGAGGCGATTCGATGGGTGGTGAGCAGTTTTTATACAGAGGCTTTCGCATGATAACGAGTTGTAGAATTTGTGGAAGAGGCAAAATCGTGCTACTGTACGTCGTGTTTTGAGACTTGGCAATTTAGCTTTACGTTTAAGATGTGTTACGCTTGTGTGGTATGAATAATCGGAAAAGATGAACCTGGCCGCACGGTTCTGCACGGATTCAAGGATGGAACATGAGTTAGCTTGCGGTAAGTCCCAGACTGCACACGCGAATTCCAGCTTAGGGCGAACAAGCGGTTCGTAGGCCAATAATTTAACTGTGGATGGAGCCAGGTTTATGTTACGTCGGAGGAAGCCCAGCGCGCGATTCGCGTCACTGGTAATGCGATTTATGTGGGATGTTCATGTAAGGTCATAAGAAATAAGAAGACCTAGATATTTAGTGGACGAGACAGGAGATATAGCGGAGCCACTTAAGAAATATTTGTACGTGGAATAGGAGTGACGCCTGTGGAATGAAATGATGGATGTTTTGTGAACATTTAGAACCATGAGCCATTTGTTGCACTATTCATCTATCTTCCTTAGGTCTTGCTGGAGTGCTACGTTATCAGTGGGATCGATAATGGGGCGATAAATGACGCAGTCGTCCGCGAACAACCGAATGCTTGAAGAAATATTATCTGGTAGGTCGTTGATGTATATGAAAAAAAGTAAGGGCCCGAGGACCGTCCCTTGAGGAACACCTGAGATGACAGGGGATAAGGAGGAAGAACTGTTGTTAGCGTAGACGAACTGCTGTCGGTTATTTAAAAAGTTTGAAAGCCATACAAATACATGTTCATCAAGGTTGAAATGTGAAAGTTTAGATAGCAAACGCTTGTGAGGAACTTTGTCGAAGGCCATCTCGAAATCTATGAAAATAGCATCGACGGGGACGTTAATGTCTAATTTAGAATTTATGTCACTTAGGAAGAGTGCCTATTGAGTGTCGCAGGAGAGACCTTTTTGGAAGTCATGTTGATTGGGATGAAAGAACTTCGCGGTTCTTTCACCGCGAATTAGACTGGGTACCGGCCATCTGGAAGAGATGCGGTGATGCAGTTGTCGGGAGTGCGTGAGTATGGGACGCTTCGGCCATGGGCTCTGATGGGCCCTGTAGAAGACCTCTCTTGACGCGTGGTTCCAAGTTCATAATTGTGATCAGTTGAATTACCGGCGGTGGTAATTTCCTGTCGGAGGGAAGTGTGATCGGAACGTAGGGACCAGAATTCTTGCTGTAGCAACTGATTTTCTTGGCGGATGTTTTGGAGTTCTTGGGTGATGGAAGTCAACCGACTAGCAAATTCAGAAAACACGTCTTGGATCTGAGGTGAGGGACGCGGTTGTGTTTTCGTCACAGGAGGAGAGGGACGGGCCTCTGTTGTGGCAGGATTCGGTTTCTTGCGTTTTTCATTGGTTGTTGCCTGTGGTTGCTCAAGCAAGTCTAGGCGAGTCTTGAGTGACGCTATTAGTGTGTTTTGTTGCTCAAGTAGTTGAGACAGATGTTTGTAATCCACACAAGAAGTAGAGTTTTGGGGTAAGGTTGGGGGTGTTGGAGGGGTAGTTTGGGAATGATCTGTGGGAGAGACCCGTTGGGCCCAGCTTACTTGTTTGGGCTCGTTCTGGTCTTGTGGGCGGGTAGCCGACTTGCTTCGAGAGTGGTGGCGATTATGTTCGGCTGCGTTGATTCGCGAGCTTCATCTTGATTGTCGCCTCCTCTGGCTGCTACCTTCCATGGTGGAACCCCTAGAGCTTCTTCTCGCACCCCTGCTTGGCGTGGCCGACCGGTCCCTCTGCCCACGGCTTGGGATCTGGTCTCGAGTCGACTCCGTCCGGCGCTGTTGCTGCCGCTGCCTCTGCCTGATGACGTACGGCGTCAAGTATCGTTCTGGACAACCTTTGGCACCCGTGCCATGATCTCCCCCGCACAGTGTGCACTTGGCCACGCAGGGGTGGTCTGGGGCGGGTCTCGTAAGCCACACCCGTGGCAAGCTCGTGTTCCTGGCTGTGGGCAGGCAGTGCTACGGTGACCCACTTCGTAGCATATCTCGCAGACGGCCACGGTCTTCTTGTGCAGGGTGCACCGACACTCCGCTCCATACAGCCAGATGTAGTGCGGCACTTGGGGCCCCGAGAACGTTAAAAGGACGGTGGTCGAGTCGTTTCCCATTCGTCTCGCCGTGTAGATTTCGAAGCCGTCCTGAAGTATATTCTCCTTGATCTCTTGGATAGTCAGTCGCTTTGGCACGCCTTGAATCACTTCCTTCACAGCATCGTCGGGGGCTAGCCCGTACAATTCCACAAGATGTTCTGTTCCTTCGATCATGATCTTGGTCACTCGGAACAACTTCTCCGCCACTTCTTTGGCAGGAGTGCTGACGGTTGCCGTGTTTTGGTTCTGGTCGACCCGTAGTTTGAAGTTTGCTTGCCACCACGTTGTGTTGGTGGCCTGTAGCAGAGCCAGCGACATTTCAGACGGTGCGAGCTTGCCCACGTTGAGTCCGTTTCGTGGCCGGAGAACTAATTTGTAATCGTCCAGGGGAAGAGTCACTGGTCTGGGTGCTCACCTTGTCCTTGGGGGTCTTGGTTTCTCTTCCTGGGGAGAGGAAGGCGGCGTCTGCCAGTTGATCTGACTTAGCTGTCGTCGGTCTCTTCGACGTTTCGCCTTCGAGACGTTCATGATCCACTCGACTGCCGCCGGTGAATCCTGGTTTTACTCGATGTCGTCGTGTTGCATTTGGTTGTCTTCTGCTGCCATGTCTTGACTGTTATTCCCCACGCCCGCAGGGGCCGCGTCGTCTGCCCCAGGTGGGTCCTGACCCTCAGCCAACGTTAGGCTTAGTCCGCACGGTCTGGAGAGTGCCTCTCAATTCGGGAAAGTCGCGCTTACCAGCGTAATTTCAGCGTCCCCGGGTGCCGCTCACATGATTCAAACCGATGGCACTGCAGAAATTTCACTGACAACGCGTTTACACAACTATTCTTTGTCCAATGCAAAGCTCAAGAGAAGCGCGTCGGAGCTGGTGATCTTCTCTAACAATGTTAACAACTACGAACACGTCAGTGCCTATTCTGTGGACCAGTGGATGATGATGATCATGAACACAGGATAATGCGCAGCATTATTTTGTGGACCAGACCACAGTTTGAGGTTTAGGTTAATTCTGTGGACCGTACCAAGGTATATCTTATTCGTCTAAAGCAATCTAAAATATACGAATCCACACGTATTTATATAAATAATGCACAGAATACATTTAAAGGAGTACTGACACGAAATTTTTATGTTACGTTTTTTTCGCTGCTATGCGTGCCTACCAGCCCACTAATCATAGAATGACAGATTAGACGGTCGAGCGCAGCGTAAACATTCATTTACGGCGTCGTTTATTCGTGCCAGTTTCGGTTTCGACAAAAAAACGCCGAGCGGCCGCCATGACAGCATGTATCACATGGCGTCACCATTCTTGCCGTATCGCTGCCTCTCTGGAAGCGCGCGCGAGCGAGCGCACGCGCGCGCCCAGACCGGCCGAGGTCTTCGCCGTTCCCACAGGCCCTGGCAGCATGACGTCAGTCCCAAAACCATGACGTGTACACACGCCCGAGCAGCGCGCGCCAACCACAGCCAGCGCGTCGGCTTCGTCACGGGAGCCCCGACGTCGACAGTTTGGGGCACGTAGCAGATGATGTCACGTCGACCCGCTCTGGCCTTTCTCGTGCGGGCGAAGATTAAAATGGATTTTAAATATGTTTCGCTGAACGGTTGCTGTTGAAACTTGCTGGGAGATATCTCCTGATAAAAAGGAAGCGTTTTACATAGTTATCTCAGCTTTGAAATTTCGTGTCAGTACTCCTTTAAGACAACAGCTTACAGCAAAAAATTCACTTTCGCAAAAAAGCTTCATGACTGCTTGGACTCTAACCCAGGGTATTAACGCCAAAACCTGAGGCTTCACCACTTCGCCATGAAAGCCGACGAGCGGAGCCGTTTTAGCAGTAGCTCAAAGCAGAACATAACTCTGCCGTCTGGACCACAGAACAAAGCTCAACACTAATTTGTTGTCTGGTCCACAGAAATGGCAGTGCATATGAACATCGGCAACAGATTTAGTAGCTTGCAATTGATTTGCCCATATAAAAGTCTCCCTGAAAAATTATTGATTGATTGATTGCGGGGTTTAACGCGCTGACGCAACGCAGGCGATGAGGCGCGCCGTAGTGGAGGGCTCCGGATTAATTTTGACCACCGGGGGTCTTTATCGTGCGCCGAAATCTCGTACACACGGGCGTTTTCGCTTTTCGCCTCCATCAGAAAAGCGGCCGCCGCGGCCTGGAATCGAACCCGCGACCTCCCTGAAAAATTATCTTAAAAAATCTTTTGGCGGGGCGGCTGAATCGAGGGACCGACCGGCAGACAGAGAGTCCAGAATTTTCGCTTAAGTAGCCCAATGCAGAATATCATCTTAAAAAAAGGATTGCCGCGGTCGCAATTTTTCCCCGCCGGGTTATGGCCGATGACCCAATGATGCAGATTGATTAGCTAAGGACGTTACCTGTTGATTACCTAAGGACACGGAATTTCTTGGCGAAAAACAAAACGGGTTCGCATGTCTCCCTATACTACATCGAACGCAGTCCCGCGAACGCGGATCACATGGGTTGTGAAGCCTTGTGATTCACGCGTGAACGAAACGAAACTGCTAAGCATAATCCGGAAACAAGTCGCACGCGACGTTATAAGGGTCTTTTTTGTACGTAAAAATGGTTTTAGTAATTGTTTCTGCGAAAATTAATAGAAATTTTCAAACAGGTTGATGCGCTGATAAAAGTGGCTGCCTTTCTGCGCACGATAAAAGAAGTGTGCTTATCCATATTCGTATTTACAAGCAAATTTGGTTGTGTGCTGCATGCGTCCATCCTTTCTTTTTTTTTACAGTGCCGTCGCTTACGTGCACTGTTTATATCAAAATACGCCTACTAATTCAAGAGCATACTGTACCGAGAAAAACACAGGAAGCCATCACTCAACGATAACTGCACCGACTACTTCCCTCAAAAACTTATCGTGCCCTAATATTTCGCCACTAGTGTTTAGTATTTTTTTTTATTTTTGTGTACCAACCAACTCATGGCCTCAGCTTGTTTGCTAATCGCAACTACGTACGGGGACATGCAATCTTTTTTATCAATTGTCAAAAGCGAAAACGATGATTGGTATGACGCCATGAATCACTGTGCTCGTGGCCGCGCTTCCAGAAAGCACAGAACGAATGCAGAAGGCCGAGCGTTCAGCAGTGTCAGAGGTTTCTCCTCAAGCTGCACATCTGCCAACTTCGTCTGTCGTCCTCCTGGTCTGCGTAGTGCACTCCCGAGAGCCCACATGTTATCCGAGAGCGAAGGTAAATTGGAAGAGCGCTCACGGAGTGGTGACCGTACCCAAGTGGCCGTGTTGGCCACTTCTACAAACACATCTAGTGTTGCCTTGTCTGGCCAATCCCATCAGGCAGACTGGCGAACTTTCCCCCGACGCCTTCTCCTCTTCGAGAGCCATGATTGCAGGGAAAATCTGGAAGCATTCCCCTCGGTCAACCCGGACACGATAGTTCACATTCTGCGTGGATGCACGAATCTGGCCGCCCACCTGACCTGCACCAGAAACAGCGCCGATGGGACCATCACGGAGATCAATCTCGACATTCTTATCTCTTGCGCTGCCTGCATGAGTCAGATGTACATAGTCACGCTGATCAAGACCGTGGACCTCAATGTAGACCTGCTCTGCAAGTCTCTCACGTCACGTAAACGTTGCAACGTCACGTCCACGGCCCTTTTGGAAGCGGTGCTCTTGCGCGCCACTACAGCCGACCTTCCGTCCTTCTACGCCAGAACGGGAGGCCCGGCCGAGTTCCCCTGCGTTAACCAGGACCTGTGTGGCTGCCTCATGCGCCCTCTGTACGCTGCCATCTACTTCAGCAACGCGTGGATGGTGAGTGCCCTGCTCCGCTACGGGGCCGACGTGAGGCTCGAGGACAGTTGCCACTGTGAAGAGGCCCTCCGCATGCACCCATTGCTCAGGGTCTACACAAAGCTGGTAGGCGTCTATTGTCCCCGTGCTGGTGCCAAGTACAGGCTCGGGAACAGGCCGACTCCGGCAAACGTTGTGCGCTGCCACCAGCTGGCCGCTCTCGTGATGCCTTACCACGATGCGGAGTTGCGCGAGGTCTGCTACACCCTCGTCAAAGCCTTCACGCCCCCTGCGGAATTCCAGACGCTACTGCGTGAGAAGGCAAGCTTGCGGCACCTCTGCAGGCTCTCACTCCGAGCGGCGCTGGCCAGGGGTCGAGCCATGCCTACCGGAGTGGAACAGCTGCCCCTGCCGAAGATGCTGCAGCGCTACATTTTGTACCAGCACGGTCCCTGATCTGTCTGATGGCCGAAGGCGCTAGATAGAGTATTAGTTACTTCTGTGCTAATACATGACGTGTTCGAACCAACACCAGCATCGCTCCTGTAAGAGCTCATTAAATTCAGCAAGTAGCCTCACGTGTTGGTTTTTATATCGCGGCTACAAAGATTCTGGGCGCTCTTCTTCTGCAGAAGCATCTTGCAGAGATAAAGCTGTCCTGTTTTGTCCCCCATTCGCTCACCATTTTGCACGCTTGCTTACGCGGCTGCGTTTCGTATTTCTGTGCTGGCATTATATCGCTCAAAACTACGGACGCAAAAGTTATATCCTGCGCTATGGACGTAAAAAACTACATTTCATGCAGTTCGGTTGTCTGAGACGTCAAATGGCGTCATTATTTAAAGATAATACGACAATTGCGACAAGTCTTCACCCGGCCCAAGGCAACCAAACCGACGTGGTGAGCAGCGCAGGACACAAAATTCTCGCTAGCCTTCAACCATACTTAAACAGAAAAAAAGAAACAGACAAACAACAACGAAACAAAAGAGTACGAGGATCCTCGACTCGGGTGCTCACTGAATTCTAAAATAAATAGCAGTGGCTTAGCTCGGTTATGCCATGATATACGTAGCTTGAGCTAAGGTTCAGCTGGTTATTATTAGCTTTCCGGGTTGTCTAGGATTAGCTTGGATTATCATGCTTACTGCCGCTTCAATGACACACACACGGTATAAGCATTATATGACGCATATATGTATATGTATATTTATCAAGTGGTTCCGGCGCAGCGTCACCAATCGCCCCAGAGCTAAGCTGGTTCCACAGGTGCACGCCGGTGTTGCTGCGACGCACGAGCCATCGGTTCCACACCCGGCCACCCCTCGCATGATCATCAAGTGGACCGGGCCGCCACGTGCGGAGCGAAGGTCGGCGAAGACGCTGGGCGCGTGGGGTGTGTGAGAGACGCCGGGCAGCGAGCAACGTTCTGTGCGCCGTGTGACGTCACTGCTCCTCGCGCATGCGCAGTACGGCTGTCCAGGAGCCACACGAAACTGCTCAACCTTGGGCAGTGTAGCCACGCTACAAAACTAGGGCTCTTCTACAAAACTAGGGTTCTTCAAAGCTGGTCGAAACGCGCAGCTTTCTTTCGGGGGATTCGTTTACTGTCGCTGCGGTTGTACGGGTTCACGTAGTTTCGGTGACGGGTAGGTCGCCATCAGTGAGGCCAATAAAACTTCGCTTAAATCCTTGGTGTTTTAACCGTGTCAGAGTGGCATATTCAGATAGTCGTCGGCTTCATAACGCGGGCACCCAGCTTCGATTGCGACGAAGGGAACCGCTGTGTTTGATGCCTTTGATGTGCCTTCATTTATCATCATCATCATTTTGTGAAGAACATTTTTCAAAGTTGACTTTCTTGCAGTGTGTTTTCTTGACGGGTTTGTCACTAGGAGTAAGGCATATAACGGTGCCTTTGAATTCATTCAATCGAACGCGATGTTTTTTTTTGTGGCACATGCCCAGCCAAAAACAAAAGAAAGCAGTAACAACTAGCGATTACAAAACATCGTGAAAAACCTGCACGTGTGAAAATTGTCGGTCAAGCATAGAAAAATGGGAAAACTGGGGAGCATGACAGAGTAGACGCAATATTTGACGGTGAAGGTAACAACCAAATAGAACAAAGACGTGGTATGTGCCAAAACAACACGCTGAAAATACGAAAACCAAAGAGCTAGCCTCCTGAGTTAAGCTCCAGAAAATACCATTCCTTCTTTTAAAAAGGACAGTGAGCGCCTGCTTACATAATTGTCGCCACGTCTATGAATATCAGATGCCTCCGAGATTCCACGGAACGTTAGGTCGCCCTTCTAGGCGATAACCAAACGCCTCTCAAAAAGTGAGGTGCTGCAACAAACACGGCAAGCCATCGATAGATAGCTGCACACGGCCGTAGACTTGTTTTTCTGGTGCTGCCTGAGGTGTACGCTGAGGAACCTGTCCGTCTGTCCAGCGTACTAATCGCCCAGCGTGGTGTTCGATTTCGGGGTGCACCCCGCTAAGGGCGTCGGGTCGAGTTTACACGCATAGCTTCCTGTTGGCGTGGTGGTGTCTTCAAAGGGCGAGTCTGGCCAAATGGTCGCACTGATGCTGGCCTATGTGCTATCAGTATATCGGTCTTGTTAGAAATCAGATTGTACCAATTTTCGTGGCAATAACCCCATCAGAAAGCAAACTAACACCCCCTGGAAGGAAGCCCATGACCACCGTGCTTCATTTTTGTCGCCGTCATATCTGTCGTGTATGGGGGCGATATTCCGTTCTGATATATGGGGTACAAGTCGGCAACTTCCAAAGCTGTGCAGACAATTGTATAAACGTGTTGACATGCCATGCCCCGCCCCTGAAGACGTCTAAAATATACCCCCCCCCCCCCCTTTATTTGCGAAAACAATGGGTCCAGTTGAGACAAGAGAACATTTTCCTCTAAAGAAAACACGGCTCTCAACGAGACTTTTAGCAGTGCTAGGGCTTGAGCCTAGGCGTTGGCTCCAAAACCCGAGACTCTACCCATAGACTACCGATACCGAAAAGCGACATTCCTTTAACAGTTGCTCAAAAGGATATGAGGTATGCTCTAAGCGAGCCTTTAGATGGCGTTGGGTGCCTACAAGAAGGGCTGGGCCTGCTCTCGTCTGTGAATTTAATGGCGACGTTGGGTGGTTTCGTGGTTCCTCTTTGGTACGCCAGGGACTGCACTGGTTTGCTCTGTCGCTTCGCAGAGGGCGACACGTGTATGCCGGTGGTATGAAGGCGACCGGAGGGATATAAAGAAGGTTGGTTGTTTTGCCGCTCCCCCACCCGCCTAAAACCTGTTTTCATCGTGCCGTCTCATCAATGTGCCACCTCGGCACCATTAAAATGGTGCAGTCGACATGTCTTCGCACCGCAATGCCTTCGTAGTTCACCAAAGAGCCAGCAGTCTAGTCTGAATCCAGGCTACAAGCGCGGCCGCTCAATGGAAAGTAGGTACGGCGTGCCGAATCACGCGCCGGCAACCGGCGGGCGCGTGACAGCGGAGTTTCCAATTGCGACCGCTACCTTCGGCGGGGGCGCCACACATCAGTGGCGTATATGAAATCTGGAAGTGTATGAAACAAGTGCAGGAGAAACGACCAAGGCAGTAAAAAATGAAGTGAAAGAATCAGGGACGACGACCTCGAAAAAGAGGATGGACGCGAAGATATCTAGATATCTACAGATATCTAGATATTTACCTTAGAAATCTAGATACCTACCTTAGATATCTACAGGATCGGGAAGCAGGAGATCACAAGGGAAAAATTCTTCGATAATACCAAAGGGAGTGCATTGCTTTTTGAAGCCCGGGCGGGTTGCTTGAGGGCAAAAACGCTTATCCGTGAGCCAGTACAGGAAGAACTGTGCGCAGGCTGCGACAGGGAGCCAGAAACCATGCGACCTATTGTAACGGAGTGCAAAAGTATCCGTCCAGTCCTCAGTGAGGGAGCCATCCAGCTTCCCTGAATTGGACAGCAGTAGAGGTTAGTAAAAAAAAAGGTTAGAATGTTGGTGGGAAAAGACCAGGGAACAATTTTGGAAGACATGCGAACAAAGAAATCAGACTAGCACAAAAATTTCGTAAATGTATTTTCTTTTTATTTTATCTTTATTTTATTTTTATATATTTTTATTTATTTTTGAATTTTTTTGTGGCTACGTGATTGTACAGTGGCGTAACGACTAAGGCCGATGTGGAACGCCACCCCTATACAAAGGGGAAGCCGCTAAGCCACATCATCATAATCATCATCATCATCATCGGCTGCCACGGCTCCCGCTTCGGAGTGCCTTCCTAGCAGCGTCGATCATCGCCAACGAAAGCGGCTTTTCACCAATACGAAACTGTTCCCCGCCGTACCACTCACTTTGACCCTCTTTCACTGGCCTCTGCTCGCACAGTGTGGAAGTCGCAGATACCTACCACATTGTGTGGGCATGTCAAGCAAACCAATCCTCCCCCCCGACCCAAATCCCACTAGAGCGAACGGAGAGGCGGCCCTGACCGGATGCCAAGACCACAAAGCACAGCCAGCTCCGCAGCTCCGGTCCGACTTCGGCCTCGGACAGGCCTGACTTCGGCCTCGACCAATGAAATCCCGGAATAGCGATCCACCTAGTTCTCTAGAGGGGGCCCACTAGGCGCTCACCTAGGACAACTTTTGTAGCGTGAGCTACACTGGCAGGGGTTGAGCAGTTTCGCGTGGCTCCTAGAGAGCCGTGCTGCGCATGCGCGAGGAGCAGTGACGTCACACGGCGCACAGAACGTTGCTCGCTGCCCGGCGTCTCTCACACACCCCACGCGCACAGCGTCTTCGCCGACCTCCGTTCCGCACGTGGCGGCCCGGTCCAGTTTATGATCATGCGAGGGGTGGCCGGGTGTGGAACCGATGGCTCGTGCGTCGCAGCAACACCGGCGTGCGCCTGTGGAACCAGCTTAGCTCTGGGGCGATTGTTAACGCTGCGCCGGAGCCGCTTGATAAATATAAACGTGTCAAATAATGCGTATACCGTGTGTGGGTCATTGAAGCAGCAGTAAGCATCATAATCAAGCCAATCCTAAACAACCAGGAAAGCTAAGAATAACCAGCTGAACGTTAGTTCACGCTACGTATATCCTGGCATAGCCGAGCTGAGCCACTGCTAATATTTTTTTTCTAACATCTACTGCAATAAATGTTTTCCACCACCACCATGCCTCACACTGCTTTCTAGCATATATTTTACAGATAGTGAAGCCTTGACTCGTACCTGAAAGGTTAGTTATGACAGGTAGTTTTAAACAGTGTGAAATACATTTCTCCAAATACCGAACGATCTCAGGTACTGCAAGGTGCGACATCTTCAAACGGTGTAGCACCCCTTTTTCAGGTCAAGAAATATGTGCGTACAGTCTTAGTTTGTTGGGCATATAGTGTCGGGCATGTAGTCATTTAACCCTCAAGTTTGTTTACGTGCGGCAAACTGATCAAGGTACACAGGAAAACATTTAGGGTTCAGAAAACTGGTAAATACCGCCAGGGTCTGTCGTCGGACCAAACGAAAATTCAGAGAGACACTTATGATTGGCTCGTGATTGGAACTGCGCACGAAACCGGACAAAAGGGGAAACACACATAGCACACACACATTGCGTTTTGTGTTGCCTGTGTTGTCGGTATATGTGCGCAGTCCCAGTAATTATTCATTTTCAACTAGACCATCTTTCTACGGTATACACTTAAGACGGTTTACGTGTGGTTTTAGTGAGAGTATTACTTCCGCAGTGCACCTGTTCTTTTCACTCACCGTCACTTGCACCTGTCACGTGATATTACGTCCTGGGTTAGATTCTCATACGCATTCCAATTTAGCCCATTTTTGTCAAACTAATCCACATTTGTGCGTGTTTTATCTCTTAACAGCTGTAGCAGTTTTTTTTTGTACTGCCGCGGAGACCACTATGAATCCCGTTGCTGCAGGAAAGACACTGAAGTCGACATAAAAATTGTCCCACTTGTCGAAAGAAGTGTTTTTTTCTGATCTTATCTCGACAAGTATAATGCAACGTTCCCGCACAATGACGCACTACATTATATTGCATTAAAGCTTTCATTCCTCTATAGGGCTTAACGCCTTTTGCTTCCGTGACCGAAACATGATAGCAGTGACTTTCACGAACCCTGAGCCACGGTGAACGTTGTGTTGATGAGGAGGGACGATTGCACTGAAGGAGCACGGGCTTTTGTCATTCGACCGCGAACTTAAACAGGTAATAAATTTTAGAGTGAGCCTCGCGGAAGAAATAAGAAGATTGTCGTGTATTTTATTTCCTCCCAATGCGCACGGAGACCATATTCTCGGCTCTAGATGACTTCGTTCGCTAATGACACAAATATAGTCGAAGTTTTGCCGTGCACCTCCTCTCCCCTTTGCAGCCTACGGAATGCGGTGACGGAAAATGTGCATTCTTTCGTTTCCGGTGGTAAACCTGCAAATAGAAATTTCGTAGAAATGGATTAGGCGCGCGGTACAGTTAAGAAGCGCATTTAACCGGAATATAACGTAACTACTGGAGGTAACTAAAGAAATTTGTACGCGGACTGCGCTAAGTACAGCTGCCTTGCAGTCATGGAAATATCAGCTTGCAACTTACAGTGACGACCGTCTGGTCAGGCGGTTACGCACATTGGACACCTTTGGGTCAATGTGTGGCAACGGTGACTACAGCGTCTTCCACATTGGTACCGCCGCAGTACTCACACTTCCCACCCTCTTGAAAGAACAATCAAAGTAATGTTTGACGCGTACTAAATCTTTGCAGGACCTATGAGGTAATCGAAGCTTAACGGGTCCTACAGTTCTTAAAAGCTCGAGGTGAAGAAATCACCATTGGGCTGCCGAGGAAAACGTAATAAATGCACTTGTATTACAATCAACTTTTCCTCCCACTTTCGCGGAGTTTCGAACGAAAAATAATTGGAAAGTCAAGCACCGTTAATTTATCGACCAGATTTAGGGGAAATCCCCAAGGTGGAGTAAGTTTCTGTGAAGGAAAGTTTCACATTCTGAGAACTTTCTGAGAAAGCTGTATAGCTTTCCTTTGTAGCCGTATGGCTGCATTTAGGTGGATGTCAAACTTTCCTTCACCGTTAATTTATCTGTGTGTTTAAAACTATAAATAGTGCATTTCTTTTAAGGAAATTCAATATTAACATTTTCAATTACCTGTGACTTCTACTTCGAGGTTGGTTGTAGTCTCTCCGAAGTGTTCGCCGTCATCGCATTGCCAAGAGGCGATGTATTCGGCCGGGTGATCCGACCGCACGCTCCAATTTAGAAGGCCAGATGAGTTGTCGAATTGTATAAAACCGAGATCGACTACTTCGTCAGGTTCTGCAAGAGGACACCAAAACAAGAAAAAAAGAGACAGTCAGTCACTTTCTACGAAAAAAAAAAATTCCGAATGTACCTAAGCACTTGTGGGTTGTGAATACGAAATAACTTATGCCCGACAGAGCAGCGTTGAGTGCTCCTTCTAGTTTTGCGCTGCGAGTGATGTTATCGAAAATGTCGGCAAAGTATATTATGTGAACTGTCGTTGGCTACACTTTTTGCTGTTGCCGAGGTTGCGGCCTCCCGCGACGTAGATAGTTTACACTCCATAGCGATGTGGTATATATACTTCCCCGGGTATAGCGTCCTGCCATAGGCTCACCGCAGGGCGGCCTGCCCAATGTGCGCTTTGCGTCAGAGCCAACGGCAGGTGTAAGAGCGGTTCTCCTGCCGCATGTTGCAGCTTTTTCGCGCAATGGGCCATTTAATGCTTCCTCAAGCGTTGGTCGATACCCATCGACGGGTATGTGCTACGTACGTTACGCAATGGGAGCTTTAGCAACCATTTCGCTGCTGGAGACGCTGGGCGCTGGCTCTTTCGCGGAATCGCCATTCAATGCTTTCTTATTAAGCATGAGAAGCACGTATTACGACTGACGCGGGACAGTGCAAAGACAATCTCGTATGTCTCCCGGACAAAAGCGAAAACGCCCGTGATTTCCAGATTTCGGCGCTCGTTAAAGATCCCGACGTGGTCAAAATTAACCCGGAGCCCTCCACAACGGCGCGCATCATCGCCTGTGTAGCGTCGGCGCATTAAACATCATAATCAATCAATCGACCCCGCCACAAATTTACTCGCGTTAATAATCGTTGTCTCCATTTTTGTCTCCACAAAGGACTTCTACGCTCGGTTTCATGCGTATGCTGTGCTGCGAACACATGAAACGTGAGCCTAACAAGGCTCACACTTACTAATATGGAACGTCGGCTCATAGCTAGATTTCAACGGTGCCCGTGCACATTGACACTGCGTTAAACTAGCCCACACTGTCCTGGCGAGCACCACGGGCACGTCCGGTTGTTGCCTGTTTTCTGCGGCTCTTTGCTTGCGCATGGTGAAGGAGATGTACGGTTTGTCTTGGTCTAGAGAGCCTACGTTTCCTCTTTTACACACTTGATTGGGGCGCAACAACCCTTAGGTTTCACAAATTACGTCAAAATCGCCAAACGCAGTCGTTAGCCTCTACCTTGCCTTGTATACGTCCGCCATACCAGCTGCCGCAAAGCTTGCCCCGCGATGCACTTCGGGCCTTCACAGACTTTCGGAGGTGACATAGGTTATCCTCTGAACTCTTGGGCGGAAGATCCACCAGATTTTCCCTGGTTATGTCTGACGTTGGTAGGCTGCCCGAGAACGCCAAAAACATCCAGCGAGAAAAAGCTTGGCGAATTCTTCCCTCAGAATAGATAATTTCACTGAGGAGTAACAGAGAACGCTTCATGTCCCAACTGCGGCCAACCGGAGTCCACAGCGCATACTTTCTCAAGCTGCTCATCATACAGCGTGCCGCTTCAAGTATGGAGCTTTCACTGTGTCAACTGAGAGAAAATTGCCGTGGCACTCACCTAGGCAAACTATTCGCAAGTAAATGGCGATTCTGTACTCTGGTGTAACCGTTGCAGGCCGTTGCACGGAACCGCAGGCTACGTATGCAGTGGCCCTTTCTTTCCTTTTTCTGATAACACCTCGTGACAATTCTAAAAGTGGGTTGGCCCTTTTGGGTGAGAAAGAGGTTCTGCAACATTGATATACCCCGTTTAGAGAGGTGTCGAACAAAAAGGTAATTATTCATGCCAGTTTTCCAGACCTGTGTCCTTAGGGAAATTCGTTGTTAGAAATGATTATTTTGTCGTTAGAATTTATAGTTATTCCGTCACACTATTCGTTGTGGCCTTAACACCTCCCTTGTAGCGGATATTGCTGCATTCTTGTAGCGAATGCTTTTGTACCCTTATTTGTCTGACATGTTAATATTGTGGTTGTAACCAACTTTAACTTCTTAGTACGTTAATCTTTTGTTTGCAATCAACTTGGAATTGCTTGTATGTCTCTGTAATTGTCTGCAACTACTAGCCTTCGGGCTATGTAACCTTTGTAACAACAGGCGCTGCGCTTGTTTAAGTGTTTCTGATTGCTGCGTTGTATCGTTGATACCACGATTGCTTGATAATAAATTTATCCTTTTAAGCGGGTATCTTCTCGAAGGCTCTGTTTGTTTGCACGACCCCGGGGGCTCTGTTTGGGTGCATAACGCCACGTTACTGCGGTGGCTAGATAGCGTGACCGCGTACGAGCTATATGACGACAAGCCCGGACCCCTGAAGTGCTCTGTCCTTAAAAGCTTTCCCTTAAAAGCCTGCCCTTAAAAGTTCTACGGCCTATGTTTTAGCCTTGGCTTTTTGCAAGACAAGCCAGCAATGCAGAGAACAAGCCAGACACACAAAAGACACCCTGTAGATGTTTGGGTGACTTAAAGCTGCAAGAGCAAATTGTTCGACAACACTACACGGGTCAGCACAAGACTGGCCCACAAGGCATGCATTGAATATGCTGGCCACTTTAGCTGCATGTGCAAATTGTGTGGCAGTATGGTACGGGACAATGGAGTTCATCTATCAGTTTCGTAATCCCCAAAGGGGTGCCCGGCCCACTCATGGTTGAGAATCACTGATCTACATAAACAGAAGCTTGAAACTGGGTCGCTCGCAGCGCTTCATCGCTGGAAACGAGCAGGAGCCGAGAAACGCAGTGAAGAAAGCCAAACCATCAGCTAACCCAGCGCCGAGGCACGTGACGTCGCCCACCGAGAAGGAAACATCATCATCATCTTCTTCATCGTCATCATCATCATCAGCCTATCTACGCCCACTGCAGGGCAAAGGCCTCTCATTATTCTCCAATTACCCCGGACCTGTGCTAACTGCGACCAATTTATCCCCGCAAACTTCTTGACCTCATCTGCCCATCTAACTTTCTACCACCCCCTGCAGCGCTTGCCTTCTCTAGGGATCCACTCTGTTACCCTTAATGACCAACGGTTATCTTGCCTTCCCATTACACGCCCTGCCCACGTCCATTTCTTCTTAATTTCTACTAAGATGTTCTTAACACGCGTTATTTGTTCCCTGACGCACTCCGCTCTCTTCTTGTCCCTTAATGTTACACCTACCATCTTCCGCTCCATTTCCCGCTGAGTCGCTCTCAATTTAAGTTGAACCCTCTGAGTGAGCCTCCAAGTTTCTGCCCCGTAGGTGAGTACCGATAAGATGCAGCTGTCATACACTTTCTTCTTCAGGGACAATGATAGGCTGCCATTAATTATCTGAGAATTTCTGCCGTATGCGCTCCAACCCATTTTTATCCTTCTAATTATCTCTTCTTCATGGTTGGGATCCGGGGTCACAACTTGGCCTAAGTAGATATATTCGTTTACGACTTCCACTGCCTCGCCACCTATCTCAAACCGCTGTGCTGTCCCTAAGTTATTGATCATTACTTTGGTTTTGTGCATATTAATTTTCACGCCCACGATTCTACTCTGTTTGTCCAGTGCGGAAAGCATGCTTTGCAATTCGTCCCCCGAGTTACCTAGCAAGGCAACGTCATCAGCAAATCTGAGGTTACTGAGGTATTCTCCATTAACCCTTACTCCCACCTGCTCCCAATCCAACGTTCTGAATACTTCTTGGAAACATGTTTTGAATAATATTGAATAGATTGTGTCTGCTTGTCTGACGCCCTTCCTTATAGGTATTTTACTGCTCTCCTCATGGAGGATGATGGTAGCTGTGGACCCTCTGTAAATATCCTCTAGCATTCTTACATAATGCTCATCTAGCCCCTGGTTCCGTAATGCCTGAATGACTGCTGAGGTTTCGACCGAGTCAAATGCTTTCTCATAATCTATAAATGCTATATATAGATGTTCAGTATACTCAGCGCACTTCTCTATCACCTGATTGATCGTGTGGATAGGGTCCATTGTTGAATAGCCTTTACGGAACCCAGCTTGTTCTTTAGGTGGAGTGAAATCTAAGGTTGCAGAAATTCTGTTAGCGATTACCTTGGTAAGTACCTTGTAGACGACTTACAGTAAGGCGATCGGCCTGTAATTTTCAAGGCTTTCATGTCACCTTTCTTGTGGATTAGGATGATGTTCGCGTTCTTCCAAGATTCCGGTACACTTGCGGTCATTAGTTATTTCGTATACAGGTTTTCCAGTTGTTCAAGTACAATTTCTCCGCCATCCTACAAGAGGTCTGCTGTTATCTGATCCTCCCCAGGTGCTTTTACCTCTTTCATTTCTTTCAAAGCCTTCCTTACTTCTTCGGCGGTTCGGTGCCATGTAGGGGGGGGGGGAGGAGGAGGGGAGGTAAACACGCGGCGACCTCATCCCCAGTTCAACGTGGTGGTGTACCCACTACCAGTCTATACACACGACAATTCACCAGTGATGCTTTCCTATTCCCTATATCATAAAGTGTGCTTAGGTGTCCTACATTCTTGAAAAGGGGGGGGGGGGACAATTCACCAGTGATGCTTTCCTATTCCCTATATCATAAAGAGTAGTTAGATGTCCTACATTCTTGAAAGGGGGGGGGGGTCACTTCGCACCTAAGTTGCACCTGGGCAAAATGGCATGCCATAGTCGAGTACTACGGGTAAATTCACAACCTTTAGGATAATTAACTTCCGGCGAAATCTCGACAGACGGGAGTCTTCGTTATTAGCCTGCACGAGGAAACCTGCAATTGGGGCTTGGGTTGAACCCGCGTCCCTGTACTTACCTTTGCCTTCTCTTTAAGCGTGCATGAAGCGCTCCTAATGTTTGTCCACTATGCGCGCTGCAATTACTACGTTTGGAAAATTTCACGGTGAGTTCATTTTTAAGTTAGCTTGCGACCATGATACCTGTGTCATTATTTGATCACCTCCGAAGTTAAACAAACTTGTCAGGTGCAGATTTCCGGCTCATGGCAGTCATTTCAATAGAAATTACACTGTAGTTATGCAGCGGAATGCAATATTTTTGTGCACAGCTAATATTGCGGACAAAAGATGGCTTTGTGTGCAGTTTCAGTGTTTAGCACGTTGAGCGACCGAGCTACGGAGCCATGGAAACTATTCCATAAAACTGCATGGGGAGTATATTTGGACTGCGAAATACACAAAAAATATTCAGAAGTTTGGAAACTATGTTTAGAGTCTTGATGTCCACGCCAATTGCCTCCTGTATGCAAAATATCACTTTCATGAAATGTTTTTTCTATGTTCACCAGAAGTCAGAATTTTGAGCGAGGAAGGTTGGGATGTATAATGAAATATATTTGGCCTAATATAAGCAGTAATGAAGGAGTCAAAGGTCCCCGAATGGGAACATTGTGCTTTTGTAAAATATAGAGCGCCAACACACGCCCTCTAGTTGTCGCTTTACTTGCTAACGTTACCCGCCTGCCATAGTTTGTATTCATAACATACGGCCAACGGAATACAGGGTACCTGGTACGCCCTTCCTGACGTTCGCCACGGCGGAGGGACCACATCCGTGCGAGTTGCAGCCGCGGATAAGGAGGGTGTAATTGGCTGCACGGCGAGAGTTTCGCATCTCCAGGAAGCCCGTCTTGAATGAGGAGTTCCATCCCCGCTGAACAGTGTACGTGCACTCAGCGACGGCGGAACAGTCTTGCCAGTGATGCTCGCCGTTGTCCACCTGCAGAAAATATTTCTGGATGTGCTTAAAATGTAAGGTTAGTGTTTGTTAAAATGTAAAGTTCGTGTTCGCGCAACCTCCCCAGACTGGCAGGCGTGGGAACGTGAGGTTGCGCGAACACGAACTTTCAATTAAGAATCACGCAAGCGGACATCTCCCTAATCATTGCTCGGCGTGCACGTGTAAGCCATTCTGTAAGCCACTCTTCAAGCAAGTTAAGATATTATGTAGGTGCAAGAATAGCCGAGCAAAAGAGATTCGCGAGGCTTACTGTATCAGGAAAAAGGGAAATGACTGTGTCAGCGATACGTCGATTGTTCTGCACAACAGTGACATGATGTTTATCGACGAGCGGTTGTGAAAATGCTCACCACATGTTGTTGATGTGTTATGTTTGCGTTCGATTTTGTTTTTCGCGCGTGCGCAATAATAGGCCCGTATGTATTTATGTGTGTTTCTGCGTGGAATAAACTTTAGTTGCAAGTCTGCGCCTGTCTTTGTGTACCTCTCTCTGTGTAGCGTCTTATTTAGCGCAGTTTACCCCTTCTAACAAACATCTTCGCCAGGTGAAAAATCGGTTTCCCAGGAGTGGGATGAGGAGACGTTCTTGACGTTTTTTTAGAGGGTAGTGCGGTAGCAGTGGTCACTGGGAGTGCGGCATGTGAGTTCGGTTCGCGTGCTTCTTTGTAGGTGCCTCCTTCTCTTCCAGACCCTTGTGTCCGAGTGTCCGGGTGACGTTATAAACTTCCTGAATTGTGGAACGAAGTATCTTACCGAAGCGTTAAGGTATTCTGTCCGCAAATAACAGTTTATTGCTTGTTTAGAGTATGTATGATGTAGTAAGGTTGACTTCTGGGCTAGTTGGTTCAACATGTTAAATTTACAACGCAATAAAGACCCACACAAGCAAAAGTAAGGGAGATACGCAGCGCTGCGCATGTCCATTACTTGTCCTTGTGTGTGTCTTTACTGCGCTGTAAATTTAATATGTATGATGCTTACGCATCTACTCGATACTTCCACTAGCCAGATTGCAAGGACGGTGTGTCCAACTTCCGTCTTTTTGTTATTGTACATGGAAGGGTCATGCAGTCACAAATATTGCCTAACTAGTCAATTACGACAATTGCTGCCTTGTGATTTTGTACATGCGGTTGTCGGCATGCACTGTGGTCTCATGATTTTGGAACTTTTCTCAAATGAACCTGATCATGCCATATAGGCTGTTCTTGTGCTGTTTTTGATCCATGTTTTCGGTGGAGGAGATTATGCGGAGCGCCGGATCGGTGACATGTCGATCATTGCGTGCAGTCGTTACTCTTCACAGGGTGTGCCTGTCTTCCATACCAAGGCCCCTCCCGATTCTGTTTTTCCAGCCGCTCGCTTGGTGCTGAGATAGTGGTTTCTCTGATTTTTTCAAAAGCGGTATGAAGAAATCATTTAAGGGCCTATTCATTGTCATCGTCATCAACATCCTATTTAGGTTGACTTCAGGACGAAAGCCTCCGCCATAGACTTTCACCCAGGTCTCTTGCCCTGCGCTACCCGAGTCCCTCCTTACCTCTGAATGTGGTTATTTCACCCCTCCATCCAGTTAATGGTCTTCCCCTTCTTCTATACCCATCTCTGGCTCTCCATTATGCTACACTGGTGGACCATCTGTTGTAAGTTTGTCTCGCGGTCAGAACTGCGAAGTCGAAGACTGCCTCTTATGTTATCCTGATGATGGTGTTTCTTTGATTTTCTTCGGTGTCGCCGAGATTTGTGGTACGATAGGCTCTGCAATATCCAGCTCATGATGAGTGGCTGAATGAGTGCTACCGTTTCTTCATCTTTCTTTCGTGCTGTTCTCTTGGTTAGGCGTTTTATAGTGTGGGCAATTGATTAAATATTTCCTTTTTGGGGGGAATTGTGAGTTAGGCTCTGCCTCTTGACTCTAGAGCAACGCCGAGCATTCTTACGTGGCTGCTCTCTATTCGCCGCGAGATCGACATGTAGGTGGCGACAGCGTCGCGCTGCTAGTGTGGATGCTCCGCTGAGGGGCCCGTAAGAATGCACACTGTGGGCGCGCTTCGTGCCTTTTTCGCGCCTTATGTGCGCACGAAAGGCGCAACCAAGAGTGGTATGCTGTAGTTCAGTTCCTCAACGTTCAATGTATAGCATGGAAGCGGCAATAAGTTTTCATTACTACGCTAAAAAAGCGGCGACCCATCGGGAATCTCAGAACAGCCGCAATAATGCAGAACGCCGTGGCTCGTAGCAAGTTCGATCTTTCCAGACTATGGCTTTGAGCCTACAATAAAGCATAAAGAGAAACAAATCATGAAGCCTCGATCTCTGGAATTCAGTTTACAACAGCAATTACAACCGCTTTCACTGGTAGCATGACGCATTCTGCATTTGTGGGATGCCCTGGAATGGCAAAACCACCTAACTGCCCCGACATTCTTTCTAAGAGCTTGCGATATTTCTTTTTGTGTTGGAAAGGCAACATAAAATTACTGAATTTTAACCAGTGCAGAGATATAAATGCAACCGTTCTAACGGGCCTCTTGCGCGCAGCTTTAGTTAAAGGAAATTTTAGCGACTCTGAAGGCAGGTTTCATGAATAACGGCGTCGGATGACTTATTTACGACTTTCGTTGCAAGTGAACTTGCGAATTAAATTGCTAACGCGCGCAGTACAATCAACATCTCATGTTTAGCTAGATTAGCAAAGTGTCAAGCAGGTTTACAGTGTGTAAACCAAGCTTCTAGGACCTCACAGTGAGCACAGATTTTCTGTTACGGCTGCACTGTTGACCATTTACGTTCCTTTTAAAATCTAACAGTTGCCTAGAACATCGAGATGTGTTTGCATTCTTTCGTAATGTCGCTTACGAACCATAAAGATGGCAAATGAATTTGCCCTGTTGCAGATGTAGTAAAACGTTCCTTTTTATTTCTCGTTACGAAACAGCGCAACCGGTTCCCGGGAACTACTTTGTGTTGTAAACTGAACCTCGCTTTTGTCTTGGTATTGAATTCTTGGGGATTGGTTAAAAACGCAAGGATAAAAGTTTTCTGTGCATTTCGTTTTATTTCCCTGGGGGGGGGGTTCTGCCAACGTTCCAAGAGCAGCGAGTAGAGAACGCATTTAACGCGAAAAGCCAAACGTTGGTTATCAGTATTGCTTGCAATTGAAAATACTCTAGGCGTCATGATCCGTAGCGGTGAAAACGCAGTACGTCAACAAAAGAAGCCATTATTTTCAAAAATGATTACCCCCCTTTTGGTACGAGATTATCCAGGAATTGTGGGTCGCCTTTTTCAGAATTGTATTAAAAGCAAGCATTGTGGGAAAAATGAAGAAAAAATTCCCGCCCCCTGACGAGTATATTCAACCTGTGTTTTTCTACTGGTATTTCTCCAGCGAATTTGCAAACCGCGAAAGTAATTTTACCGTGCAAGAAAGGGGACAAAAACAGTTTTGGAAACTATAGGCCCATGTCAATTTTACCGATTATCTCGAAATTCCTTGAAAAAGGTTTGTATTCTCGGCTCGCGTCCTTTACAGATAAACAAAAAATATTATCAGATGCTCAGTTTGGTTTCCGTAAACACAGGTCTACTGACTGGCGTTACTTGCGCAGAAGGAATTCATTCTCCGCGAAATCAAAGACAGAAAATTCGTACTTGGAATATTTACAGACTTCTTGGAGGGTTTTGATTCCCTTTACCGAAAGTTGCTACTTAAGAAATTAGAATTTTACGGTATTCGCGGTAGGGCGCTTGAGGTTATTGAATCATACCTTGGCAACCGCCAGCAATATGTAAACATAAATAACTCGTCTGCTTTAACAAAGCGAACATGCCTTGGCATGCCACAAGGAAGCATATGGGGTCCCTATTTATTTAACATTTTCATGAACGGCATTGTGTTAATCAGCTCTTCCGTAAAATTTATAATCTACGCGGATGACACAAGTTTGTCTTTAGCCGATGAAAACTGCACATATCTCATTAGCCGAGGCAATGAGATTCTAGATAAATTGTGTGAATGGGCTATCACTGTCGGAAATATAAAGTATATAGTGGATAACCAGTTTACATTTTTATTTAGTTTGCGCATATCAGTCAGCTTAGCCCTCGTGCAGTAAGCGTCCCCCAAATATCCACAATATCTCATGTCTAGCGACTGCAATTCTTAGACGGAAAAGCATTCACAAATGTGTGGTCGTACTGCTGACCGCTCTGCGTGTTCACCCAGCGCACAAAAGTGCTTCCTGCACCCCAGTTTTACGCTGTACAGTAAAAGTTTAAGTTGATTTTAATTACTTAGTACCTATATTAACTTGGTTGACTCTTCTACCGCCTTGAATTAACCTTATATTTTCTTACTTGCGCACCAGTCAAAGAAGCGTCGAATGTGCGCTTGTGCAGCGCTTGTGTGGAGCGACCTGGAATTAGAGCGTGATACAGTGCACAAACTAACAAATTTAAGGCACATTCTTCCCTTAACAAACGTGTCGTGGCTTAGATTAAACTGAGCGAATGAATTACGACGACCCGTCGGCGGCCGGCCGACTAAACGCTGGGCCGACTGACTCTGTCGGAGGGTCGGCGAGCCGTGCGGTAGCCCAGTCAAGCCAAGTCATCTTTTTGTGACGTCATTCGAAACGCCACAGAAAATGGGCGAGGATGCAGAGAGGATAACAGCATTTAACAGAATTTTCGAATTGATTTTTTTAGTGAATAAAGTGGTATAAACACAGCGAGAGTGGTGGAAACATAGCCTACAGACTCCAGACTGCAATTTGCGCTCGTAATCTTGCAATGCTTACAAATCACTTCAATGCCCCTCTAATGATGATTGCATGAAGATGTCACGTGTAGTGTAACGTAGTTATCACACCCAAGCAGGACATCTGTAATACCTTCCTTCGGTCGCAGTTTTTTTTTCATCTTTAATCTTTTAGTTGAAGGCGGTCGGTTTGAAATAGAACGGTTGATTTAAAATAGCATCGGAAATGTTCCCGAAGGCAGTGTATTTGCTTACCTGAAGGGTGCTGACGGTGCTGTTTAAGAAGGTCCACGACATAATTACAACATCAGAACCGTCATCCAACTTGACGTCTATAGTCGGTTCCAACGGGCCTGTTACAGAGAGGAAACATGTACCAAGCAACACCTAAAGATCAAAACACTGCAGACCAAACGACGCTTGCATGCTAATATGCGAAAACACTACAGCGTGAAAAGGCAATACATCAAAGGCAAGGGAGCCGATACGCGGCCAATTTTTTCTTTTTATCACGGCGGCAGAAGCACCTTCAAGGGCTTCCGGAGTGACGTTATGGCCGGCGTCTTTCCCGTGTAAGCACGTGCGCATCACGCTGAGCCAGGCTTCACGCGCTCACCAATGGCATGCCCGTTGTGCTGGGGGGTGAATTCTCCCTGGATGTATCACGGCCCAATGCGGCCTGGCTGTTGTCCTCTGTGGTCGAGCGGTTTGGGTTGGTCAGTTACACAGACAGTAGGATGCCTACGACACCGGAGGGAAATGGAGAGCGCTTCTGCAGCGGAAATACCGCAATGTGTGTTTTACGAAAAGAGAAGCTTCTGCTATGGCTCACCACTTTGCGGTGACTGAAAGAAACCGTCTATGGAGTTACTTGCAAAATACCCGCTGCTTTTCGCCCAATATTGACCCAGAATTAAAGTCGAGACTCCCGAGACAGCTCCCTTGTAACCTGGAAACGTTATATCATCATCTACGGCTGAGCTGTGCACGCTCAAATAGTTACCTATATCGCCTTGGAGCAACGCCAAATCCGCACTGTGATAATTGTTCTGGTGTCGAATCAGTTCCGTGCTGGTTTCGCGAAGCCGGCCTGTGACCCACAACTGCCTCTTATACAGACCGAATGGGCCACACTAAGATCGCATCAGAAACATTTACATTGTCGTAAATACACCATATTTGCGCACAGAGTGAGTGCTCCGCATAAAAAATTCTGCAGAAATTCAGAGAATTATCTAGTAATGCGTAGCATTCTTATGCCGCCTGACTTGAGTATGAGTTTCTTCCAGCCAAATTTTCTGTTTTTTCTAAGTTTAGTCCGACCATTTATCTTCATTTACGCTATTACAACGACTACATTTTGAATTTTTCCGAAATCTGCATTATAGTGGAAATGCAGGGTGTTCCGTTATGCGGTTCGCCATTTTGCGTAATATTTTACATTTTTCTTATTTTTGTTTTTTCGAAATTTTGTTCGACTAATTATCTCTATTTACGCTATTATGAAGAGTACAGGTGGAACTTTCGCGAAATCTGCATTATTGTGCAAATGCAGGGCGTCACAGGTTTCACCATTTTCCGTAAATCTTATTATATTTTTCTTATTTTTTAGTTTTTCAAGATTTCGAGTGAGCAGTTATCTCCATTTACGCCATTTTAGCGATTGCAGGTAGAACTTCCGTGATATCTGCATTTTTGTGGAAATGCAGGGCGTCACATGGTCCTGGCTGTGGGGGCACTCGGCAAATAATGCTACGCATTAATACGTATTTCGAACGCATACAAACGGTAAGCCTCAGTCGTGAACGTGCCGCAAAAGCAGCGGCAACAGTGGTGAGCGGGCTGGAGCCTCCCGCGTCAACTTTCGAAACGGGCCGCTAGGAGGATTTCATTGGCGCCTCTTAAGGCAGCGCTCGAGGCGTATAGCTCCGACATGCCATGCACATCCCGCATAGCTGTGCGGCTAACAGTAAAATGCTTCTTCCACGGCCAGGCGTCTCCACTATTCTTAACAAAGGGTTGTTGATTTCGGACTTCATTCTATCCGAGAATTCACATTTAGTTTCAATTGGTTTCCTGATTGGATATCTGGGCGAGAGCACTGGGACACCGGCTTCATTTTGTGCTACGGATGGGATGACAAAGCTGTCATTGAAGAGCAATTGTGGGGTGCACCCTTGCAATCGGCTAAAGCGGTTCTGAGACCTCAATAGAATGGGCCAGCCAACGGGTCCAAAATTGGTCCGGCTTTCTCTCTCTCAGCTCTCACTTACAAATCTCGCCACAAACTACACGATTTCTTTTGGCAACTTTTAAACGACAGTGCGTATGACTCGGTCGGTATAGAATTTTTCCGTCCACTCTGTTAAACTATCCACCCAAAATTATTCGAAAACAGGCCACTGAGACCCCTCTATCATTATGCCGACTTTCGTTTACTTTTCATAATTATTTGACAGTAAAGTTTTCACCATTACGAAATTCCCGCCTGCTCTCAATGCAAGGGCATCTACAGGAGAATTAGGGTCACAGAAACTGAGTGTAACTGTTTTTTTTTTTTTCAAAACTATCCCCCAACAACTTATGTGACCCCTGGCTGACAAGACATCATTTCGCCGAGTTTCATTTGCTTTTCAAAGTAATCTAGTTCACAGTGAGGTTGTAAAAGTTATGTAATTATCACCTGCTCTCTATACATTGGCTTCTACGGGGGAAGCGGACAGCTCCCTATTTGTCTGCCAGGATAGAGCTCTAGTCCTTGCAAGTTTCGTTAAGCTAATTAAGTAAGAAGTATGCCCAACCCCCAATGACAAACAAACGTGCTTTGCCTCGTGCACTGTTCTGCTTTTGCTGTCCAGCCGCGTTCACATCATGGATTGTGGGCAACATGGGGAGCACAGGGGCAGCTTTGCTGGCCTTATACCTTTACAGAATGACACCACCCAGGTGGCGCCAATAAACTGGTTCAAAAGAAGTGGAAGTATAATGGCTTAGTAAATGGGTTCTCCTCCATATAGTAAAATTAAGGTGTCGCTTACAAGGACACCGAATTAATTAATGTCGTGTAGTGCTAAAAGGTTTGTTGCAAGTTGCTACATAGCAACGGTTAATGATAACTAAAGAAAATTCTGTCCACCTGTACATCATGCATGCATGCAGTCCAAAAATAAACGTATGCTATTGTGGTAGGTGCATAAATTCAGCTTTTTAGGGCGAAGTATCTATTACGTTACATCTTTCAAGGCCATTCATTCCTTTGAAAGTGACCTCGAGCTGCCGGCACGAAACCAGAGCCTTTCTTTGATATTGGTCCGCTCGCTCGGAGCCCGGATGCTGCAGTAAAACACGACGAAGCAAGGGTAAAACGGCTGCTTCAGCTGAGCTTGATCGCTCATGCCCGGATGGGCCTTCTGAGCGTGAGCTTCACTACAAGCAGAGTCCCTCAATGCTTTGAGGGAATGTAGCACACGCAACAAGAGTAATGTTATCATACAGGAGATATACCTAGATGGCAAGGTGGGAAATCTCAAACCCAGAAAAACTAACAAAACACTGTATGCATAGTCGTCACTTTCGCTCGTGATAACCAGGAGTAGAAGTGTTCAACCTTAGCTATTTTTTCTATAAAATATTGTGTCTCCCGTATATTCCTCTCGCATAGGCTTCGAGGGTTTCATATCGGTACTCTTAATTCCTTTGTTTCACAATGGTTGAATAAATGCTGCGACCACCACAGTATAAAACGCCTTATCATAATCGACGATGACTGTGTACACGTTTTTATGCTCCCTGAATGTCTCATTAACCTAGTTAATAACATTATTGGGATTGCTTGAAAACTAACCATCCAAAAAACAAACGTGTGGCTTACGTTTCGTTAACTATTTTTGAATAACAGATGACATGCAGGCTCATTCGTATGTAATTCATTAGCCCTCGATATCGTTCTTCTCGTGGATGACACTGCGTATGTTTGTGTTTTTTTTAAGTTTAAGGTTCCCGATAATAATTCCGCAAGTATTCATTGTGTAATATCGCCTGTATTCATCGGCACAACCAATGTTATTTCATCGTGGTTTGTGATTTCCGCATCTTTCTTATCTGGCTGTTTGTTCAAGACGCCTATTGTTACGGTGGGAACTTCGCTTAAACTAGGTTTTGCACGTTTTTGTCTCACAGTAACAAATAGACTAAACTGGAATATTCATAAGGAGAAAATTAGCTCGAGTTCCGGAAACTGTGCCTCTCGAGACTGAAACTGCATAAAACTAATCTAAACAGATAGCAACTGTCCTATCTCTCCCTCTTTTGACATTAAATTGAATTTACACGCTTAAATCTGGACGATTTACGAAATTTAAATCAAAAGAACAAATATTTTTCCGCGGAAGCTGTTTTGCATAAGATGAGAAAAAATTTCAGGAACGCGCAAAGGGGAATTGTCAATTAGGCCAGTATGCTATACACCGGACCCCTTAGGAATCGGCTTCACAACTACACGCACTTGCATTAATGGAAAGACATTTCTGCTGGCACCATATACGCAGTCTTATATGAAGGTGGCGAGGCCTTAGCGATTTTTAATAAACCCCTATTAGATATTACAGATATTACAGAGTACCTGCAGGTTGAAAGAAAAACAGCGCAGTCATTGCTATTTAGCTGCAAATTAGAGCAGCCCAAAGGTTTTGGAAAGGCGTCTGGACTGGGATCTGCTTAGAGAATTGGCCGTGTTCGGTACTTCGCGCGGTTTTTGTGTTGTATCTCCGTCACAAAAAACCGCCCTGCCGCAGCTGGTATGAACGGCTGCAGTAGACCAGCTCTGGTGCCTGCCCCAGAAGCGGAGTGGGCGCTCTGCCATGGCCGAGATGGTCCATCGCACTGCCTAAAAAAGAGGACCTGCTGGTGGGCAAACGGCATCCGCCAGCAGCTCCGTCTCATCTTCTATTGCGATGTATGGTGTTTAGGGGTTCTCTACATAAGAACGCTCTTGCATTATGTAGACATCGCGCGTAGCGTTTCTGGTCTGTCTCCTAGATCTACGGTAAATAGGTCGACGCACACTTGCACGCTATGACAGCTTAGTATGAATCGGGTGTTTCCAAAGCCGTTTCACGTCGCAAAAAAAAAGCGTGCACGCAAGAAAAGCCATCATGTCAGGTTACAGAAATTTTCACACACGGCACTCTTTCTGGCTTATTGGCAGGTAACCATTTCGTTCCCTTACACTACGAAAAAAACGTTCAGAAAATATCTATTCGCTTAACTTATTTCTCACGAACAGCCCCGTATTATAGCGCCGTGTTTATTACCCGTACTGACAATGCACGCACGCCACCATAAATGCGTTTCGTTGCAGCGTTGCTTTTGTGATACTAGTGCCAGAGTCCGTCAGTCCGTCAATGCTTTTCTGGTCGTGAAACTTCGCCGTCACGCTATGGGAGAGCTTCGTACGCTGTTCAGGGAGGCCGCGCCGCGGCGCTGGCGTTGATCGGAGGGCAGCCGGCGAAGCGGTCGGAGGGGAGTGCGGCACGTAGCAGACGCTCCTCGCGGTGTTAGCAGGGCTCGTGGGGACTTCTAAAAAATCAAGCACAGATAGCAGTCGGCAGTTTTGAGCGTGCGTTCTGCCGCATACGGCTTCCTTGCAAGGGCTGCAATCCTGACGGCTTCGTTTCGTAGCCACAATTGAAGGCACAACTGCCAACATTCCGTTTCTATCCAGAAAAGTGCCGCCAAACACGTACGCAAGTTCTGCCGCGACGGCTGAACGCGCGCTGCAGCGGCGGCGGCTCGATGCCCTCTGTAGGTAACCTCGAGAACAGACCGCTGTACAGGGTGGAGACACCCTTTGAACGATCCCGTGCCGCCCCTATTGGGTCGAAGTGCTCAACGCGCTGTTCTTTTCGTTTCCCACAAGAGCATTGACGGACTCTGGTCCGTCAGTCCGTCAATGCTTTTGAAAAGCATTGACGGACTCTGCTAGTGCGCTAAAAAAAAATTTCATGGGTCAGCTTCACCACAGTGCACTGAAATTTTTATCCATGCCGCCAACAAAGGAAATTTGGCCAGTAGTTTAGAGTGTGCGTTCAACACATTTTTCCACGCACAACAATCGCTTGGAACTCATTAAAGAACTCGTGTCAGGCTACTGATGATGCTAGTTTTATTCTTAAAAGTTCATTTATTTAGGTGAGGCTTAAATTATTAGGGTTCCGGTTATTTCTTATGTCTTCGAACAAAAGCTCTCGATGCTCCACGCGTCTTTGGAGCGCGTGGGGTTGGAAAACGAACGTCTGGGTGTGTGTGCTATTTGCCTGCGGTCACCACAAAAGTCGCACACCCTTCAACGTGTACTTTGATCTCAAGCTTATGCGTCTCATCACTAAGATATGCAGCTCGAATAGATTACCTGGTTAATAGTAGGTAGTATGTTTAAGATCCAACCATAACTTAGACCTGAAGCATGTGCCCTTTTATTATTCAGCAATAGTCACCGTTTACAAGATGAGCAGAGTCTAATTATATATGCGTGTGTGTGTATGTGTTCTTCATCGGGATGAGTGTCGTAAATGACCAATACAAATAAAATTTGCTCACACCTTTCACCTCCATTTTCTGTAACTTCCATATCGCGTGCTAAAAAGCTCTGCTGGTCATACACCTTCACATAGTCCAATGGCTCATGATTTTATGTTGTGTGCATCACTTCTTTTCAATATGAAAGGTCTGAGTGACGATAAATAAAAATAAGAACTCTACGGCACCTCAGCACTCGCTGTGCTGCAGTGAATGCAAAAAGTATTAGCTTTGAATTCTGGAACAAATGTGAAGGTACCTTGTGTGTCGCCACGTATCATAGTTGCTGTTGAAATGACGTACCGCCCACAGTAACACGTGTTCAGTGTACGCATGTTTTGCTTCATTGTCATCACCATCCTTCTTTTTCCTTTGCTACGTTTTCTTTCACTTTCAGTTACCGTGAATGAAGGGCTATACCAGCCGCCATTGTTAGCTCCATATACACGCTATTAGTGGGAACCTGGTTTGTTACTCACCTAATTGATACCTTTCTCAAAGTTTCCATGTAGCAGTGAGCACATGGTCCCAACCCATTCGCTAGGTTCAGTTTTCTTGAGCCCAATTAATGGAACTGTCGTGGTGCAGGGGTCCGTGCTCCTCTCGCTTCCCGGGGGACCCGGTTTCGAGTACCAATCAGCGGAAAATTTAACCAATCTTCTTATAGCATTATTCTTCTCCAACTGTTAGTTGCTTTGCTTATAGGATCTTATCCATAAAACTGGGCGTCATTGCGAGTGTACATTGACCTGTTTTTAACCTTTGACCACTCACCCGGTTTTTGTGCTATCCGTCGGCCACTTTGTGTGCAAGAGCAGCCAAACGTTCGACCTATATTATTGACAAACAGAGCGCTCCTTACGCAATGACCACGTGGTAACCGAGGTTGTGGCGGGTGGTCCCATCTGCCGTGTTCCCTCGAAGAACGCTCGAATCTCCACTTCATAGGTCGTTTCAGCGACCAGGTTTATCACTCGAAGTGATGTGTTGGTGGTTCTGTGCGACCGGAATCTTTCGCCGTCGTACAGCCGAATTTCGTACTGTGGGACGTCAGCGTAGTGCAGCAGGCTGAGTTTCCACTGCAGTTGTATTGAATCGGCACCAACGGCCTCCACAGTGGTAAAGGAAGGCGCCCGAAGAGCTGAAAGAAAAAGAGAGAGACGGCGCAGACACTTTAGGCAGAGTTTAAGCGCACGATACACGGTTATGTGTGTTATTGTGTGCTCTTGAAACGACTACCATATGAATGTATTTGCAGAAGCATGCCACGAGTAGTCTGCAAGTTGAAAAAAAAAACGCAATGCAGTTTTACACATAACTAGCCCAGCGCATTGGCAGCTGTCATAGGGGTGTGTCGAGGGAATTAAAGTAACTGCAATAAAAGAAATTTTTAACCGACTTTTCCCATTTACGGAATAATTTCTTGCGATAATGATCGTGAAGCTTTGCAAACTGATCTTAACGCTATCAATGCATAGTGCTCATCTTGGCTAATGACCCTAAACCATCCCAAAACTAAGTATATGTCCTTCACTAATCGCGCCTCCCACTTTCCTGCCTCCTACGTACTCAATAACCGTGCCATGGACCTCGTCTCCACTTATAAATATCTGGGAATTCCTTTAAAACCCTATGTGTCATGACAGTATCACATAAAACACACTCTGGCTTCCGCTAATTGCTCTTTCGGTGTTCTAACGCGTAACCTTAAACATGCGCCTTCTGATATTCGCAAACTTGTCTTTACTACACTAATACGTCCTAAAATTATAATATGCAGCAGCCATTTGGTATCCCCATCAGGCATACATCGCACTGATATTGAATCTCTGCAAAACCGGGCTGCTCGCTTCGTATATTCAGACTGCTCACCTCATTCTAGCGTCACGGCACTAAAATGTAGCGCCGAACTAGCTGATCTAGCACACCGCCACCAACTTTCCCGCCTATCACTGTTCCATAAGCTCTATCACCACGCGTCACTTCACGATGATTTCTTCGAGCCACCTCCAGTCATTTTCACTCGCCGAGACCACTCCTACAAAGTTAAACGCACAAATTGCCACTCATCTGCCTTTGCCCGGTCTTTCATTACACGTGCCATAGTCGAATGGAATAATCTACCATCTCATAGCGTTTCTCAAAAAGACAACACAAAATTCCAGGCACTAATTCCAGAGTTAACCTAGCACTTTTCTCTTCATTTTGGTTATTTTTTTTCGTCCTTCAAAATTCGCACTAAACATTTTTATTTTTGCTGTGTATTTTATTTTTTGTTGTTGTGCTGGTAGGTTGTACATCGTGTCGTGCTTTAATTTGAACCATCTGTATTATATTCCTGTAATTTTTGCTGCTATGATGTTTTGATTGTTGCGTTATCCCTTTTTTAAAGTTTACGATGTGTATGTATTTGCGTTTACAGTTCGAACACTCCTGCTTTTTGTTTTATATTTTTCGCTTTTACTGCGCAAATACAATACGTGTGCTATGTAGCCCCCTATGTAATACCCCCTCATGGGGGCCTTTAGGGTATTGTGAATAAATAAATAAATAAATAAATAAATAAATAAATAAATAAATAAATAAATAAATAAATAAATAAATAAATAAATAAATAAATAAATAAATAAATAAATAAATACGCGCTTCTTATATTTAACAGCTGCTAACTCAAAGTTCACCAAAGAACATTTTGACATGTTTAATGCGCTCAAAATATACTTCGGCTATGAGGCGCTTTGTGGTGAAGCTTGAATAAACTTACACGTCGTTGGGAAGCATACGGAGGCGCTTTCATTTATTGCCCCATCGAGGTTTGTGAACCTTCTTGTCTGTATATAAACACAATATTTTTATTTCGTCCTCACTGTTTTTCAAACCTTGAAATTGTAAGGGACTTGAGTGGAGTCGCACGGAATCAGCCACTACTGGTGTACTTCTTCTCAGTTGCGGGAATAAAGAAATTCGATAGCTACTTAAAAAAAAATAGCTACAGAGGCGACGCAAAAACTAGAAAACGCATCTGATGCGACGAAAAAATAATGCAGATACGCTCCGTGCTAAATAGCTATGATTTCGAAGCGCTTACAAGCATGACAGAAAAAAGGATAGTGTTTATTGAGCTCTCTTCAGCGCCCCTATGATGACGACTGACAAGAACACTGTCTGCAATGAAGATGATACGTGGTATTGATATCTAATAGGAGCTACGGCCAACTGTTCTTTACAAATTTCAACATACGGTCGGGCACAAAAAAAGAATTCGGCACGTTATTGTGTATAATTTTCAGGGACAATGCAACGTGTAAGCTGGTTGCGCCCGGACGGCGCAATCGGAACTCTTGACTCTACAGTCTTGAGCTCGGCAGAGCTGCTCTGGTACAGGGCCGCGCATTAATGCGAATCTGCGGCGGAGTCCCCGTCCGAATGTACACTTACAGCTGTTGTTGTTCAGTGCACATGACCTGTTTTTGCTGATATGGCTTTGTAAAGGCCGTCCAGGTGCAATTTTGTTCGACAGTAATCGGTGCATTCCCGCTACGTAGATCGTCGCCGCTCATGGTTTTCTAGATTTTATTGAGAGCCAATGCGGGAGTCTCATTACTCATAAACTCTGGGAGCTCTGTTCTTTTGCCAGACGGTGGTTTTACTCTCCTACGTGCGTCGCGAACGAACCATTAATGTGCGCGGCTGCTACGTCGTCGCAGAACGGTGGTGTACGAGTTGCTTCTATCATTTTCCCTGCGCAACACAACTGGCAACAATGTCGTAGCTGAACGATTTTGTTCTTTCCCAGACGTGATGGGTCCGACGACGCAAAACTGGTCATGGCGAGGCTTGGACCTTCTTCGCCACGAGGTCTTCCCTCATAAAGGTACGCCCACTTCCACCGCTTAGAGTCCTCGTATGTAGCCTTCCTCATCGGCAACCGAGATCAACGACGGGAAGGCCTGAGGTTTGAATCGTTCATCTATAGATAACAGCTCGCCAAGGCAGTCAATGCTTATTAGCCTGTCTTTGAGCCGTAGAATTGAAGTTTTAGCTTCTCGTTTTACCCGGTCTGGTAGCCTGGATCGGACATCACAGTGATGTGCATATCCTTGCACGTCAAGCTCGTTACCTTTCGCACAATCTCATGTGGTCGACCACCCGCCATGGTGTATTGGCAGCCTGGGAAGCACTTATTCTTATTTTTGATGCACAAACAGGCGTTGGTTGTATACCTGTGTCTTCTTCTAGTGATAGGAGTCCATAATAAATTGCTGCAACCTTTGGCGGCAGCTACGAGAAGCGAAATTCATAGCTCATTAGCGAAAAGCTTTTGGTCGTTACGTAGAGGGCATGCAAGAAGCGAATGTTAATTCGACGCAGTAATAACGGCCCTTGTGTTACCCACATTCAATACGCGCTGCAGCTCTCAGAGCTACAGGTGTCCCAGAACCTAACTCTGTCATGCAGTGTTAGCGTGGTGAACGAGGGACTTGCAGGAAAATTGCCTCTATCCAGACGATATAAGCCAAGAGCAAAGCTCAACTTGCTTAATGCATAGAAAAAAATTGAACAGCGGTAATAGGGATCAGCACTCTGGCGTGGTTACAGCATGACAGCTGAACCAGCAGAGAAACGCTCTCAGTCGAACCAGGGAGTCGCATTCTCTCTGCTTTCCAAAGGGCGAGAATTTACAACCAGATGTCCCAACAGTGTGGCTTTCGGCGTGGTACGCACGGCACGAAGAAGTATCAACACACAAAAACATCCTCGACATATCCCGTGATAGCAGCCGGCGTACGCTGTGCCGGAGAGAGTGCGGGAAAGGAGGAATTCAGCGGACGATCGTTCAAGGCGGAGACAAGCTCGAACATGCTGCCGCAGGAACCCGTCCGTTCCGTATCTTAGCTATGGAAACACCCGTGGCTCATAGATGTGTGGCCAATACGTGGCCGCCAGGCTCCTACGTGCCGATGCATGACGAAGCTGGAATAAGCTAGCTTTAGCACCACACACGGAAGTCCTCCGTAGTGCATCAAAATTAGCCGGTGTAAAACGCGCGCACAGGGCAGCGGTGAAACACTACACCCTGAATCGTAACAGCTTCTCCGCCGGCGGTTGGAGATACCGATGTGTGAGGATTATCGACCGTTTTCCGGAGGGATTCTCTTGAAGAGGTGTGCTCGGCAGGCGGTCGAATCCAGGTCGGGACCAAACGACAGTGCAGTGGTCTCAGGTGACTGCTAAAGACACCGTGCTACAGCTTCATCCGGTCGTTCACCGGACGAAGAGTTCCACTGGGATGTCTCTGGCTTGGTAAGAAAAAGGACAGAATAGCACCAAGAACAAACGCATCGCCGGCAAGCGCGAAGACAAATCCCGACTGAAGCTTTACCAGGCGTTTAATTGCGTCAAAAACACGTTTGCTGCACTATCTTTTATCCGAGCAGTACTTTAGCCTAATGCAGGAACTTGAAAGGCTGACTTTTCGTATTAACAGAAATGTCTAACACAGAGAGACGCACTCGTAACGGGCGAAATGTTCTTCAGGGGAAGCAAAACAATCGAGAAAGTCCGGTGTGTAGAGGCTACTTCTCGCTTCGAGAGCCTTGAGCTATCGGCAATGCCCAGAGCATTATCCTTTTTGAATCGCACCTTAGGTGCGCCCATTCTCTGAAAGCTGCTGCGACCACGTAAGATTACAGTTGTCAATCTCTGCGAGAAATGTCGAGCGTGTGAAGAACATCCACGGCTCGAGAAGGCTCACAATTTGTTGTTGGAGGCGTGACGCAATGCGAGTGTTCGGCTTTGCCCCTAGGCCTCCTGCGCTGGAGTTTTGGCGACATGCAGCGCCCCTAGCGGCCGACGCCTCCGGGTAGTACAAAAGCAGACAACCCTCGCCGCCCTCCATGTGTTTTCAATTACAAGCCAGAGTGAAAGTTGGTTGTACTTAGTTTAATCGCTTTGTGGCGCGTTTAAATGACTGCATACTGTATGAAATAGCCCTTGAAGTAGTTGTAGAGGCTAAACAAAAAAATATCCGCTAAAACGAGCCGATTTATCGGCTTTCTTTTGAGCGAGCTGTCGCGGATCGCGGCGACAAATTCGTCCCTCTTAATTTTTGATCGGCTGTTGTTGAAAAGTCCTTGTCACCTAGAGTATTAGTTTAAACTAGAAGTTTCACTTCTAATGGTCAGTGAACCTGCGAGTGGGAGAGCGCCGTCACCGTCCCGGCGCTTTCGTCGGCGCTGTAAACGTAATTAGCGCTGCAAAGCTTTTTCCCCTAACGCCAAGTTGATCGCCGGAAGAGACCGGACTCGTCGGGGATGGGCTGGGGACCATGTCGCAAAACAATCGGGAACATCCAGCTTATTTTGCTTCTGTCAACACGCGATCCTATGGGACCCGCGCAGCTTTGTACTACCCGGAAGTACTGCCCGGAAGCCGCTTGCGCAACGCCCCCTGGGCAGCGCAGGAGGCCTCTAGGCATTCCCACCTTGAAGCTCTCGCCGCAAGTTGGCACGAAGGTAACACCCCCGGTAACTAAACACTGAATGGTGCTATCGTTGTCCTTCCTAGCCCCATGCTGCGCGGTTTCTAACGTCGGCCCAGCCACACGCGACACCGGTACCTCTACGAGCTCAGCTTAGGGTGCCTGGATGTTCCTCCTCGCCGAGGGGCGGGCGAGGAGGAACATTCAGGCACCCTAGCTCAGCTGACTGTAGCTCGCCCTCTGGTGCCCGAACTTGGAGTGGGGCGGACTTGGCCCGCTTTGTAGCCCTGCCATCACTTGCAACTGCCTCTATCTCCTTTGGCAAACTGTCCTCGTTCGCGGCGGTAGCCGTTGCCGAGGCCTCACGAGTCACGCTGATCCGACCTCTGCCGGAATGACGAAAACCAACGCAGACCCATAATCGCGCTCAGTGGACTCGTGCTGCCTCTTTCGGTTGCCTGTACACATGTGATGTCGTTACCTCTTTTTTTTTTACCCCGTTCCGCTCCGAGACGGCGCCACTCTCTGCAGTAGCGTCATTCGTAACGAGCTGAGTGGCAGCGCTCGGCAGCGCTCGAATATACCGTGCTTCGAAATCCAAGCCCCTTTCGCACAACAGCTGATAGGACCTGTTCGAGAAAATATAGGGATACTTTGAAAGAAGCGAAACAGCTGCCTAGGTGAGCAGCGCACGAGACGGACCATCGATGCTAATTATAGCAATCGGCAGCCGCACCCTTTGCGCTTCTCCGGCCTGTTTCGCCCACACGCGCTCTCCCGTCAACTGATACGGCTCGACGAACTAGGGTTGTAGAATTTTTACCATCGCTGCTGAACCGCGCAGTACTCAGCCCGGTTTGCCGTTAACTACGAGATCGCTTACGTATGGTTCCAGAAGCTACATGCTGTTCTCACTGTTATCTACCACACGAAAGACTAGCTCGTCTTGTTTGCAACTCCAGCAAAAGGCCTTCTCTGGCCACAGTTAAATCAGGGAAACTGTTTACGTGCTTCCAAATCTCCTTTGGCGCTGTGCCTCGGCGTCTGCACCCTTTTCTTTTTCTAGGTTAATTTAGCTTTCTGGGGCCTCACACTCGCGAGTGTGGCCCTTTTCTTTGGAAGCTCCGCGCAATGGCTGTGGCTTGTCTGGCCTCTGCCTGAAATATTTCTGGCCGTCCTTCGATCCCTGCAGGCCGCGACGTGCGATAAACTTGCGACGGGTTCAGCTTCCTTGTTTCAAGGTTTTTTAAGTCCGGCCGATCCTTCACCCAGTGCCTTACATTTTCCGGTAGTCAGTGCCAAACCGCGTAACAAAAGGCGCTGAATTACTATGTCGTGCTCGCCCCGAAAGCCTTCGCTTCTTTGAGCCACTCTCCCGGGTTGCCCATAAGCTTATAGTGGAACTTCCAGTATGACTTGCGTTTACTTTCTCGGCCTCAAGTAACTTCGCCCGAAATGCATCATTAGAGAGCCTGTACTTGCGTAAAAGACTAGATTTGACCATCTCGCAGTCTTCCGCCTCCTCTTTTGGCAAGCGGACCATCACGTCAGGCGCCTCTCCTGGTAAAAGCATCAGCAAGCGTTGATACCAAGTCTCACGATTAAACTGGGCCTTTTTGCGTGTACACTCGAAATTGAAAAAAAAAAAAAAGAAAGACAAATGTCCTCTCCAACCTTGAAGGGTCGCATTAGGTCACCCATTCGGGACGTACGTGACAGCGTGCCGGTGTTACTCTGCAGCCGCGTGCGCGAAAATTCCAGATCAGCTTTTTCAGCTCGAATTTTTCTCGCTCGAGCGGAGGCTGTTGCTGTCGCTTTTCTCGCTGTAGTTTCTGTTGTTGCATTCATTTCTAACGTTTGAGTTTTTCTGGCTCGAGGTCACCTCTCTCGTTTCTCTCTCGTGTTCACGTCCTCCTTTTTCTCGCTAGGGTTCACAATCCTTCTCTGGCCTCTTCCTCGTGTTATGCCAGTGCAGGATTTAGTGGTCTCCCGTTAATTGGTCAGCTCAGGGCATTCCGACAGCTCGTAATCGTCACCCGCAACAGCGAATATAGCCTGTATCAGCTCTGGCTACCTCAGCGCACCGGAAACATGCATTCAAGGGCAACTCTTTCGCAAGCTCGTATAGCTGCGGTTTTTACAGCACTTTCAAATTCATGGATCTGTGGAGTACTGCTTTCCCACTGAGACAAAACAGCCTTGTGTGAATAACCCACGCGACGAAGATACACGTTTTATAAGCCATCCTCTGAGCCCTGGTAAAACTCAGTGAAGAAAGGTCCCACACTCACCAGTGGACGCGGCGAATTGTGCGAATTGAGAAGCCGCCTTGACATCCATGCAGGTGGATCCGCACAGCTGGCAGCAGCTTACAAGCGACACAACTTGCACAGCTTGCACAGCTTGCAACGGACCTCCGTATTGTGGTAGCGTGGTGAACGAGTGTCTTGCAGGAGACTCGCCTCCGTTGCGACGATGCAGAGCCAAGAGAAAAACTTAACTTGTCTAATGCTGGGGGAAGATGAGAATAGCGGTGATACAGAGCAGCACCTTGGCGGGCTTACAACATGACAGCTTAATGGGCAGAGCAACGCTCTCAGTCAAGCCCGGGAGTCGCATTCTTTCGACTCGCCGAACGGCGATTATTTGTAGCCAGAAGTCTCAACGATCCACAGCCTTTCAGCGCGTGGAGCACGGAACGAAAAAGTGCAAACACACACAAAAGAAACCTTTCACAGGCCTCGGCGAGAAAGGAGGAGCCCAACGGATGGTCGTTGAATGCGGAGACAAGCTCCAACATGCCGCAGCTGGAACGAGTTCGTTCCTAATTTTAGCTTCTGCAACAGCCGCGGGTAAGCTTACAACAAGACCCGGGCATATCAACGTTTTTCACGAGAGTCTGAAGCAATCTCTTAGGGGTCGTGGAAAGGGCGAAATTTGTAACCAGAGTCTCAACCGCCAAGAGGAGTTGCGCACGGCCCTAACAGTACAAGAACACATGAACATCCTCCACAGATCTCGTGATAGCCTAGCGCACCGGTGCCGGAGAGAAAGGGAAAAGGGTCCAAACCTTCATCGAAGGATAGCCGACGACACGAAATAAATACAAACACAAAACATCCGCCACAGATGTCTTGAAACTTTCGGTGCACGCCGTGCCGGAGATAGGGTAGGAAAGGAGGGCTTCAACCGTCGTCCGAGGCTGGGCGAAGGCAGCAGGATCCGGCCGGTTCTCGCAACCACCGCGGGGTGAATCATCGCATTGTGGGCTTGCGAGATTAAGCGCCTCCGGCGTGTCAACACCTGGCTGATACGCTAGCTTCCCCGCAATACACACAAAACGTTTCGGCAATGCAAGCCGGCAATCCACGCGCGTACAGAGTAGGGGCGAAGCAATTCGCGCCGAATCGTAACACCACGTAAATTCCCTGTGTTCCACGCATCCGTTACGCGCTGGAGTTCTCGGAGCTCGCTGAAGTACTCATGAGGAATACAGCTCTTGCCACCGCCGAACAGTTCCGTCAACGCGTGCCTGGAATAAGAGCAGGATTGAGGGGGAACCCCCCGTTGAACTGTTCAGATAGCAATTCCAAGTTGCACATGCCTGCATGAAAATGCTTAAAAGACCGTGTTGGAAGAGGAGGTGTTGGGTTATGCTCGAGGCGCAGCGGTCGCCAGTGTGAACGGAGTAGCGAAGTTGCAGTCGGAGAAAGCATGGTTCTGGAGATGCTGAGCTTGTGCAACACGACCTGGAGCCCCGTCAAAGTGGGAAGCGTCTGCTAATCGCACTGTGCCGATACCGGACATTCTGTGTCTAAGGCTTCAATTCCAGCTACGAGGGTCGTTTTTGTGATGAGGGTGAAAAAAAAAACGAAAAAAAAAAACGCGCGTAAGTTGGCATTTTGGCACACATTGGACACCGGTAGGCCGGTTTAAATTATTTGGTAGCCCTACATTACGAGGCCCCATAGCCCAGATGTATTTACGGCGCGTAAACCTCCCAAAATAAGTCAAGTTTCTGAATTGCATGCGAACAAAGTTTTACAATACTTACGTTTCTGGGTCGCTTCAAACTCGACAACAACAACATCGCTGCACATAAATGTTGAGCAGGCCTGCACGTTCACCCAGTACTTGCAAAGTGGTCGCAGGCCCAGCAGGGGCAGGCTGTACTGGGACCACTCTTGGCTGCTTCCCTCCAACTGGAACGTATCCATCGGGTTCGCTTGAACTCCGCATCCACTTCGCTTTGCCCGAAGACCGGGTGGCGCGTCGGGCGCGCCTTTGGCAATTGTGGTGTTCACGTTCACCTGCGCGGTGCACGACAATCAGTGACTGAAAACTTGTGCCCTATCTCGCACTACTGTGGCAAAGCAATTTGTAACCCAGTATTCGTAGGGCCGAATTCGTCGAGATAGGTGGCGAGGCAGTGGAAGCGGTAAGCGAATGTATCTATTTTGGCCAAGTAGTGACCAGGGATCGCAACTATGAGGCAGAGATTATTAGAAGGATAGGAATGGGGTGGAGTGAATTCGGCAGGCATTCTCAGATAATGAATGGTAGCCTACCATTGTTCCTGGAGCAGAACGTGTATGACAGCTACATCTTACCGGTACTCATCTACAGGGCAGAAACGTGTAGGCTCACTAAGAGGGTTCTACTTAAATTGAGGACGACTCAGCGAGCAATGGAACTGGTGCCGAAAACTGCGCGGTGTCTTATCTGAGCGGCCTGTGCGCGTCGCCGAGATTGCGAAAGTTCTGCTATGGCAAGCTCGCGGAATGCGAAGTACTGCTCAGTGGAAGTCTGTCCGAGCAAATCGACGATGATGCCAAGATGCATTATTTTCCACGCGACGACATGCAGCGCGAAACGTGGACTGAGTCACTGAGTTCGTGCGCGGCGGCGGCCGCAAGAGCTGTCGCCCAAGCCAGCGGGCTCGGCGTTGCTTGGGTCAGCTTGGGTGTTGGGAACTTTAGGCTTAGCATCGTGGCGAATATTTGATCGCCGCTATTTGTACAACTGCGAATGATAAACCCTCACACAACTTTTCACCACACTATCATGCCCTTTTTCACATGTATAACTTTATTTCGGCGGTAATTGCCGATTTAGCGATCGGTGACCAAGACATCTATCGTGGTCTGTTTTGATTCTACCTCGCAGGTGGCGCCATCTTTCATCCGCTCACCGCACCGCGGTGCCGGCAGTGCTGGGTCGGAGCGCCGTACCTCCGCCGCCGGTCAGCGTAGGCTTACCATCCCGGCAAATATCTGATCGCCGCTTTTAAATTAAGCGCTGATAACAACCCCTAGCACAATTTTTCACCACACTAACATCTACTTTCTCGCATATGGAACTTCTTTTCCGCGATCAGATTGATTGGAAGAGTGGCGACAAGCTGTTTCTATCACGGTCTGCGCGGTTCGAGCCACAGCGATAGTAAAAAAAAATTACACCATCTTCCCGTAGGGGAACCCTGAGCAGTATGCGAAGCAGCCATGGGGTCGATTCAAGTGTCCATTAGTTTTCAGTTCGTCGTTTCCGTTAGGTTGAGGTACGTAGCTACCGTTATATTTTACCGTTTGGTTTCCATGGTAACTACCACACTTTTCACTTACCGGAACTACGAAATGGGAAATTGCGTTGACCCCATGGTAGCTTCGCATAATACTCATGGTTCCCCTACGGGAAGATGCTGTAATTTTATTGGAGGGGGGGGGGCGGTGTTAGAGTGGAGAGGCATTAGAGAAAGAGAGAGAGAGAGAGAGAGAGAGAGAGAGAGAGAGAGAGAGAGAGAGAGAGAGAGGGAGAGAGAGATGTTGTACGTGGTATGGGTTTGTCTCTATTTAGGCATTATCATCATCATGTTCAACGTAGGTGATGTCCAGCGGTGGTTGGCGTTCCGCTTTGATTATGACCGCCTTATGGTCTGAGAAATGGCAAGGCCTGTTGTAGTGGATGAACCCTAAAGTGCTGAAGATGAGGTCGATGCACGTTCTCCGGATGGTTGTGGGCTGCTTGTAATCACGGCCCGCCGGAGGCTCGCCGACGCACGCCGCCGCCGCCGACGATGAAACGTCGAAGGCGCGTCTCGTGCGGGCCCAGGAAGACACCGGCAACACTGTCGCTAAAGGAGCGATTAAAGGGGAAGCGTGCTCGTCTCGCGCCGGCCCAGGAAGACACCGGGAACACTGTCGCTCCAGGAGCCTTTAAAGGGTAAGACACCACCGGGCGTTCAGCAAGCCGAGCATGCGCAGGGGGGGTGTGGACGCCGCACGGCGAAGGGAGGGACATAGCCCCAACTATGACATGCTCCGCATCTAAAAACGGAAGACGGCGAGGACGTCGCCGGCCTAATTTCCTGGCCAAATAAAGTTGTTCTGTCTGTCTGTCTGTCTGTCTGTCTGTCGCGTGGCAGCGACTCATCCGAGTCTGACCATTGAGACGACATGTCGACTGCGCGGGCGAGTGCGGACCGGGTGCAATCGTAGCAGACGATGCGGCAAACGTCCCTGACGTCACGGAAACCGTGACGTCATATTCTCCGTCTTGCATTTGAACGGCCGTATGGCGCGCGACGACCAAATTTGAAACTGATTGAAATAAATGAGTTATAATTAACTCTACGCTGGTGGCTGCCCGCTTTTGGTTCGATTTTTTTAATTACTGGACCACTAGGTATTCATTACAACATAAAAACCGAAAGGAAGAAATTAAGTGTCATCACTCCTTTGAATACAGGAATTCGTTACATAGATGTTAGTTACACTCTGGTTTAACTGTACATTGATGATCTCGTACAAGTTGTTAAAGAAATTGTGTACGTAGCGCATGCAGCTTAGGGAAAACAAGCAGTATAGACTTAGCTAAACTATACACACGGTCTATAAAAAAAATATTTTGGTCAACTAAACTAAAACAAAAGCCATATTCTTTGGAGCCAAAACACGACTTGTGACCTCATCAGAACTCTTTTACTGGGGGCCAATGAATACAAATAACTAATGTAGTTAAATCTCTCGGTGTTTATTTTAGTGAGCTTATGCTGTGGGGTGCTCATTTCGAGTACCTGCAGAATAAACTATCTCGTACAGTCGGACTAGTTAGGGGATTGCAATTCATGCTGCCGGTAAAAACAAAGCTTATTTTGTACTTTGAATTTTTCCAGCCCAATATAAGTGCACCGTAACTTAACCGGGGGTAACATCAGAGCAAGCAATAGTAATAAACTTTCAGTGCTCGAGAATGGTGCATTGAAAGAAATGTCAAATGCGTCAAATCTATCGCCTTCTATCGACTTGTACTCGATGTATCGACTCGTGCTCGATATATCGGAGAATTAAACTTGCTTCGTTCTATGATTTCAGCTTGCTCGAATTGTACAAATCACTGTCCGAACTTCGAGCGCCGTTCCTTGAGGAAACGATTCACTTACAAAAAATCTTTAGCCATCTCTTAGTAACGTGAAACCTGGGGAGGGGCGAAGCCTGCAGTGTATATATAGAGAGAGACAACTTTATTAAGGCCTGCGCTTTACCTACAGGCGCCCGAGCCCCGGTGAGGGGGCAGCGCCGTCGGCTGCTGGCGTTTGAGGGCCGCCAGCGCATGCAGTGTATAGGTGTTGGCGCCTTGGCGTTTTGCCCTCGGAGATGAAACCGGGGGGGAGAGGGGGGGGGGGTAGAGGTGTACTACCGCAAGGTTCGATGTCTATGAAGCACAAAGCGTTCTATAACGAGGCGTTGGAAAACGAGCGTCCCCCGGTGTCTTCTTTTAGTACGCGTTACGTTCTAGCACGAGGCGTTGGAAAACGAGTGCCCTGTGTTTTAGTACCGTGACTATATGTGACGACGACGACAGGAGACGCCGACAGCCCGAGCCCCTAATGGACTTCGGACGAATTACGGATGGCAAACATTAAGTTATGCGTTGCTTACTCTGCATAACCGATTCGGCCTACCCAACTGTTGTGATCGTTTGCAGTACTACCAACAGAAAAAAGCATTTATTTTATTAAAGTGCCTTTCAGTGTATGTTTTACTTTTGTGGCCTTTTGTTGTTCATGATGTTCACTTGTCTTCTTCCTATGCCTGCCTTTGGCATATCTTTGGTACTTTCTGCGTTGGATGTATTTGTGTTGAATCCTTATGCACGAAAATAATTTTACTGAACAGAAACTGTGCATCAATGTTTAAATGTTTTTGTTTACACTAGAAACTGCATCAGTGCTTTGTTTCTTGCTACCTGCTCTTTGTTACGCTTGCGGCCCACTTAGCTCAGGGGAAGGGAGCGTCGTCAAGCCACGGCTTTTTGTCCGCCTTCTCCCTCATGTAGTTTACATGTCTTAAATATGCTTGAAACTTGAAAAACACATAGCTGTTGAGGACTAATGTAGACGCATTACAAATTACTACAGAAGCATTTTCGCCTCTCAAAGAGGACTGTGTTGTGTCTTTGCTTTCAGCTCTGGGATGAACTTGGCTGGCTGGAGCGCGGGCTCAGTGTTGAGTGACATGTGCCTTTTGTTTCTTCGCTACCGGTGGATTTCATTCAGCAGCCGCTAGTGAACAAACGATATCGCTGTCGCAGCTCCCTTCTATGAGCCGGTGTATCCACGCCGTCGCCATCACGCAGTGAAATAAACGATCGTCTGCGAGCTCGATAGCTGTCGAGCAGACGACCACAATTGCACAGCACATGGCATGGAATGTACAACCGTTAATTGGTACTTCACGATTACACATACAAGCTAAACTTTCGTAGCCTTCACGCGCAACATGCACAGTCTTTGTGAAACTTTTATGGGCCAAGCCGGAAACGTGCAGGCTGCCAAAAGTTTTATATCCAAGCTTACGCCCCGAGCGAGGATGAAACATTTTATGCAGGAAAGCTAGAGAAAACACATTCATTTCTTACTGCCTTCAAATATTTTTGTCACATTTAAGTGTAAAGCCGTTTCTTTGAATTCTTTGTGGTCTAGAAGGCTTAGGATTTGCCCCCAAAAATTTTAACAAAGGGTGTACGTCGTCAAGAAGCGAAAATCCTCACTCCTTAAACATTTTTTCCCTTGTAGAGAACAACGAAAATGTCAACAGCGCAACGCACCATTCCAGGTTCTTGGATAAGGTCACGTCAGCATGCCTAAAGTGCGCCGATGCCGAACGTAACGGGAGGGATATTGGGATGCACGCGTCATTGTCACCGACCTCAAAACGGGGACCAACCGAAAAAAAAAGAGCAGCCGTAGCATTGTTTACACTTTATTGTCCCTGTAAAATAAAAATTACAAAGATGGCTGCAGGTGCCATCTTCGAACGTTCGTCCCCTTGTGGCTAAACCTTTCAAGGTTGTCCCCGAAAAATCTCATCCCGATTAGATTATCAGAACACGTTAAATAGACACATAAAAGATAGAAGATAGTTTTACATGGTTTCAGTTTGTTAAATGCGTTTGAAAAACCAGTTACTATATTATCAAAGACTCTCTGCTTAAGCGGAAGTACGTCACCATGAAAGGGACGCAAAACGGACGTTTTCAAAACGGAAAATTACGAGAATACCACCCCTGGTCTACATCGCTGTGTTGTCGGAGATAACCTGCTGGATACCAACTATAAACAGCTTCTCTGTAGTACCAATCTGAATCTGAAGGCAGGCCAGTATCGAAAGTCTAATTAGTGCTCGCTGCATACCTTTGCCGCGCTACTAAGTGAGGAGTTGTTTCGCATGGCTTCCACTTTTTAGAGGAAGCTCCGAGAAAGCGTATTGAAGCAATTTTAAATGTTTCTTCGGGCGTTCACAACCATCAAGCCGAGAGGCGGCCGACAGATATAATAGCGGAGCTTTTGAAGCTGGAGTTCCATCCGTGCCTGGCGTCTCTCAAAACTCGGCGCGGAAGAGCTAGAGAAAAAAAAAAATAAATAAAAAACGCTAGTCGAAGTGAGAAGGGAAGTGCCTAAGACGCACGGAGCCGACGAGCACGTGTGGGGAGTGCGCTTCGCGGCGCAGATGTTCGGATGGGGAGCCGTGCCTGCTGTCGCTCGAAACACGGCGCCGGAAAGTGGAGTGGAGGAAAGGCTGGGCCAAGGAGTGGGATAGGGAAGTGACGAGGAGGCAAAGAGCCGAAGAGCAAGTGTGGCGAGTGCGCGTGGCGACGCAGTTGTTCTGGTGGGGAGGCACGTATCGGGGACTGGCTGCGCCTTGTGATGACGTAAGCTGTCACGGTGGCGCTGTCCTAGTTTGTGAGAGACGGCGTGCGCTCGGAGGAGTCATTGTCAGATCTACCGATAAATTGGGCAGACCTAAGAAGAGCAAAGTTAGAGACCCTGCAACACTTTCGATAAGAGTGTTCAGTCTTTCCTTCGCGTCTAGAACCACTGCGAAAGCTATACGCCTCGAGCTTCGCGATCACTGCGCCGCCTGCCGCCGCTCCTCCGCGGCGTTGACGGGATTTGCGCTGCGTGGCTGATAGGGCCGCGTGCAGTGCTTAGGTTCTGTTTCGCTTCTTTTCGCCTTTCCGCGCCCTGAAAAAAACTTGTTATGGTGACGTCTATAGGCAAAGAGTACGTTTAGGTCACTTAAAAAGCAGCTATGTCTTCGTAGAGTACGCGATCACCTGTAAGAGCTACCCGGAGACGCGGTGCTGCGCGCTTCGTCGCCGCTTTTCCGGGCGTCGGCGACGGTAGCAACATATCACCCCTGTCGCCTCCAAAACATCAGGCACAAATGAATTCTACTGTCGCCTCGTTTAGACCTGATACTGGCACAATGAGAGGTTGTCTTCATTTTGCAGCGTGGACAACGAATGCGGCTTCGTTTCGAATATATACGTCGCAGAAAAATATGTTTCGGGGATGTGGTTACCCAATCCCGGACTATAACTTATGCCTTTTATAAGCATATAAATGATGCGAAAATGTTAAGTATATTCCAAGCCTAGCTGTGCGTCGTTAAATATGTGCCCACACACCAAGGCAAGTTAATGAAACCACGGAAAAATAAATGCTGTGCAAGTGCGGAATTAAGAAACATAATTCTCTAACGGAAATAACAAAAAAACAGTGCAGCTTCTGACATGCTCAAGACGTTCGTCGAAACTTAAGCCAGGTAGGGTTCACTAGACCAACTATACGCGAAATGCACTGCTATTTTGCGAGACATCGGTAGGGGGGGGGGGGGGGGGGCAGGGAGGGGGACGCTGTGTACAAATCTGGAGCGCAATCAAGCAAGGAACGTTTTAGTAATTACACACACACAAATCTTGCGTTCACTTTTATTTTGTTTTTCTACTTCAACGAACAGCTGCTGATCATACGGCGGCCGCATTTTTGGAAGTATACAGGGTAGGCTGTTCAACAAGCGATGAAAGGTGTCGTAGGAAGAGAGTGGTATGTGATAAGCCCCTCTGATTTCAGTTTATGCTTTATTCTGCTCGCCCCTGTGCCATATGGCGATATTTCGAAGAAGCATTAGTCGCGGATGCGGATTATATTCTAAGCCCGTCTCCGCGCTGCTCGCAGAGGAGCAGATGAATGTTTGCGAGCGCTCACCTCACGACAAGACGACTTTGTCGTGTGCTGATCCCCGAGTATGTCCATTGTCCATTGTACTTTTGTTGAATATTCCCGAAATTAACACAGACTGGCTTGTAAATGGTGGTGATCAATATCTGAGGTATAATATTGTCAAACGTAACTGGCGTGCTGTCAGTTATGAGTGCCCCGCTGATTCTGTAAGCGCACAAAATCAATTTAAATCGTTGTGTATTGCCGCAGCATGAACATCTGAGGAACCAGTGGTTACGGAGACACTGCTAATAAATTCAGGTCAGAGTAACTACAATCGGCTCCATCACACGCCGGTTCCGCGACGCTGGCCTGTGACATACCTGGCGCTTATACAGACCGAATATACCACACTAAGATCGCGTCAGAAACATTTACACTCTCGTAAACACGCCTCATTTGCAAACAGAGTGACTGCTTCACATAAACATGCATTTCAAACACCCGCACACGGTAAATCTCAGTCGTGGACGTGCAGGAAAAGCAGCGGCGGCCCTTGGGAGCCGGACGCCGACTCCCGCGCCTGCTTTCGAAACGGGCCGCTAGGGGGATTTCAGTGGCGCCCCTACAGGCCGCGCTCGAGGCGTATAGTTATAGCTGGCAAGGAACGGTACTGGGTGATTTACTCGTCGCACCAGATACGCCTTCCATTCCTGCTTTGTTTTGTGGCTTTATTTTTGAAGTTGCTATCGAAAAGCATTCATTGCTGCAACCGAAGGAAATTACGGCACACAGCCGCTACGTAGTCTTAATGACGTTGTAGAACGTCATTAAGCCGTTGTAGAACGTCAAGAACGGAAAAAAAGAGCAACATTTTTTGAGCGACTTTCCGAGTTATCTGATGGGCATAGAGCAGTAATTTTTGGCTGAGGTACTTTGCGACCCTCACTCTAAGTACTGGGTGTGTTGGGTGACTACGTTCTGCAAGCATTTAAGATTTCAAAAAAAAGTTGAAAAAAGGGTTGCTGGATCCCTTTTAAGTTATATAAGACCACCATCTCCACTGCTTCTGCAGTCTTTGCAACTCAGTTGGGAAGATAGACGTTTTTTTCGTGAAATTATGTTTTGTTGGTGACTGCTCTTTTTGCTCTACTTTACACAAGTACTCTGCGGAGCTCGAATTTTAGTAAAGCATAAAAAAACAGTTTATGAGTGTAAATAGAATAATATGTATTTTTCTACTCACCAAAAAGTATTCAGCGGGACTAGGAGCTATCCAAGTAATCGCAGCCCTTGTCGAGTTCAGTGATCCGGCCGTGAGGTTTACGGGGCCTGCGCGCCAAACATGTGTTTGTTTCAGTTCTGTAGCATCAGAGTTCAATCTCGCAGCAACAACTACAGTAGAGTGGTCGTCACTGCTTCCGATCATCATCAAAGCTCTTGTCAAGCCAGTTTTTACAACCCCCCCCCCCCCTCTATTTTGATGAACACATATTTCACAGTGCTCACGTATCTGCTAGCATACAGTGCTGATACACAGTGCTCACATATTTCAGAAGCACCCTGAAGACGCGATGATGCTGGATCGTTAATGCATATGCTTAATGAAAAACTTCTCCAAACGCATCAGGTGGCTCTAAATTGTGAGTGCGTTACCTTTGCTATAATACTATGCTTGAAAGGAACAAAGAAAATAACCAAAATTGCAAAATATGCAGAAAAGTTTAGCGAATATCACCGGTTGGATGTCAGATTCGAATTCTTTAATGCGACGGAGGAGTGTTTTTGTAAGCGGACGCAATGCACGCGCAACAGCTTCTTGTTTTCCCGCTTGTAGCTTTTAAGTGAGTGGCTCGGATTGTTGTCGAAGCTCCTCCGAGGTCAGGGTGTCTAGCCACCGTAGTACCCGTGTCTCGCACCAAAACCGGTTTTTTCTAAAAGATACCCAATTCCCCTGGCCAAGATTGAACCTGGGTGCCCCGCGGTACGAAGCTGATGTGTATCAAATTCCGCTAGAGTGACACTTTTTACTCCCATGCAGAGTGCTGGGGATGACCTTTGCGCTGCGCCGTTGCGAATGAGTACACTAATAAAAATAACGAAAACATCACGCATTAACCAATGAATTCCCCAAAATAATAAAACCTCAATCCAGTGTCAATTTATAGGCGTTTTCAGGGGCTGCTGCGCCTTGCCTTGACTACTTTCGGCATCAACGCCAGGCTGATACGGAAACTAGTCAAGAGGGGGCGGCACAGCCCCTCTGGCGACTCACTGCTCCACACTGCGACAGCTTTCACGTTGAGTGGATTTGGTTTAGTTTTTAAATGTATTCCAGATAATGGGTACCTGGTCCTCATTTTAAAATTTTTGACTCACTGCTCCGCACTTGACAGCTTTTAAGTTGAGTGGAATTGGTTTATTTTTTTAATTCATTCAAGATAATAGGTACCCAGTCCTCATTTATAAATTGTAGATTCACTGCTCCACACTGCGACAGCTTTCACGTTGAGTGGATTTGGTTTAGTTTTTAAATGTATTCCAGATAATGGGTACCTGGTCCTCATTTTAAAATTTTTGACTCACTGCTCCGCACTTGACAGCTTTTAAGTTGAGTGGAATTGGTTTATTTTTTTAATTCATTCAAGATAATAGGTACCCAGTCCTCATTTATAAATTGTGGATTCACTGCTCCACACTGCGGCGGCTTTTACGTTGAGTGGATTTGGTTTATTTTTTAAATGTAATCCGGGGCCCTCCACTACGGCGCGCCTCATCGCCTGTGTAGCGTCCGTGCGTTAAACATCATGATAAATCAATCAGCATATTACCTGACACTTAGCCCTTTATACAATAGAGTTCAAATATTTTGAGTGCTGATACTTTAATTTAAGCACTTGTCGATTACTGGCCTCCCGTTGCGGTGGGATTTTATAGGGTTGCTTCCTTTTAGAAAAGTGTGAAGAGAGGATTTTATAAGGAGGTTGCATTTTCTCGTCAGTGTTGTTTTTTTGTTGTCCCTATTCCTCGCGCTAATTATTATTAGCCGTTAGCTTACCCTGAGATTCTGTGCTTTCGTCTTTATGACTTCGACATTATCAAAAGATTTAGGCCGATAATCTATTACTGGTAGCTTATAAACGCAAACAATTAACTGGGAGCTTGGAAATACAGCTGAAAACAAACGCCACGTCCTATTAATGACGCTTCTCATGAGTAGGTTCCAGGAACTGGCGCTACAAAGAGCTTATAAACTTTGTATGAGGATAACCAAAGGTAAGATGTAAAGTATGTACAGCAAACAGATCATTTTTGGAAATTTATGCAATCGGCGACAACATGCACCGGCAGTAAGCATATCATGAATGACACAAAACTTACGCCAGGTCTCAGTACTAACCCTGTGGAGTTATGGTCACACCCTGGGACATCTCTGGACCTGTAAGAATGTCTCCAAAGTCACCGTGTCCTTGTGCACTGACAAACAAGATGTAATGCCGTCCAGGTTTCAAAGACCGGGTTGCATTCAGCCGGAACGTCCATAGTTGGGCATCTGCAGACCCATCGGGAATCTCCAGCTCCTGCCAGGCTGCTTCTTCCGCTTGCGCAGGCTCCCAACGAACTCGGAAGCCAATCGGATGAGAGTTCCATGCTACTGGCGCGGCGATGTGTAGCTCCACAAGCCCAGATTCATTGTGGCTCCTCAATGGATGAAGCACAACCTCGGTTGGTGGACCAGGGGCTGAAAGATCAGGTTGTCACCGCTTTCAGAACTGCTTTTTTCTACGGCGCGTTATAAGGTTATAGACAATGATATATATATATTTGAGAAAATGGTTGCTCCCGATTGAAAACGAAAACAGTGGTTTACTGACGTTTCGACTGGAGGACCAGTCTTCATCTGAGTAACATACAACCTAGAAGCACGCACGCTTATATAGGTGCCGAAGGTGTGTATATAAGCGTGCGTGCTTCTAGGTTGTTACACAGATGAAGACTGGTCCTCCAGTCGAAACCTCAGTAAACCACTGTTGTTGTTTTTAATCGTGAGTCAACCATTTTCTCACATATTTCTTGTGGCTCCTCGATATATATATATATATATATATATATATATATATATATATATATATATATATATATATATATATATATATATATATATATATATATATATATAGAAATAAGGGTTGGCAGTCGAGAAAACCTCGGAAAGCAAAGGGGAGGATGTGGTAGATCATTGAAACAGATTAAGAATTTGGAAAGAAAGAAAGAAAGTGAAGAAAAAATGCCCGCCAGGTGGGATCCGAACCCACGACCTCCAGAATACCGGTCTGGTGCGATAACCACTACGCTACCGGCGGGGCGATTTTCCCATTCACTTTCTGGGGTATTTATGTTAGGTATGTTTGTTTCCTGTGCTTGGGGGTGGTAGCCAGCGCCATTCGGACATCCTCCCTCCTCCCTCCCCTCCACATCCTCCCCTTTGCTTTCCGAGGTTTTCTCGACTGCCAACCCTTATTTCTGTGTTATTTTCAACGAGCCCCTCATTTCCTATTCTGATTCGCTACATGCATAGCGAGGGCCTCTGTTCTGGCAGTCTTGTTGCCAAAGGGAGCTTAAGAGGGTTCAAAGCTGGTCGACCACTCTGGACATGTCGTAGACACTCGAGTCACGACCCGGGGGTTAAAAAGAAGGTCCCCTTCACCCCGATTCGTCCGAATGGCGCTGGCTACCACCCCCAAGCACAGGAAACAAACATACCTAACATAAATACCCCAGAAAGTGAATGGGAAAATCGCCCCGCCGGTAGCGTAGTGGTTATCGCACCAGACCGGTATTCTGGAGGTCGTGGGTTCGGATCCCACCTGGCGGGCATTTTTTCTTCACTTTCTTTCTTTCTTTCCAAATTCTTAATCTGTTTCAATGATCTACCACATCCTCCCCTTTGCTTTCCGAGGTTTTCTCGACTGCCAACCCTTATTTCTGTGTTATTTTCAACGAGCCCCTCATTTCCTATTCTGATTCGCTACATGCATAGCGAGGGCCTCTGTTCTGGCAGTCTTGTTGCCAAAGGGAGCTTAAGAGGGTTCAAAGCTGGTCGACCACTCTGGACATGTCGTAGACACTCGAGTCACGACCCGGGGGTTAAAAAGAAGGTCCCCTTCACCCCGATTCGTCCGAATGGCGCTGGCTACCACCCCCAAGCACAGGAAACAAACATACCTAACATAAATACCCCAGAAAGTGAATGGGAAAATCGCCCCGCCGGTAGCGTAGTGGTTATCGCACCAGACCGGTATTCTGGAGGTCGTGGGTTCGGATCCCACCTGGCGGGCATTTTTTCTTCACTTTCTTTCTTTCTTTCCAAATTCTTAATCTGTTTCAATGATCTACCACATCCTCCCCTTTGCTTTCCGAGGTTTTCTCGACTGCCAACCCTTATTTCTGTGTTATTTTCAACGAGCCCCTCATTTCCTATTCTGATTCGCTACATGCATAGCGAGGGCCTCTGTTCTGGCAGTCTTGTTGCCAAAGGGAGCTTAAGAGGGTTCAAAGCTGGTCGACCACTCTGGACATGTCGTAGACACTCGAGTCACGACCCGGGGGTTAAAAAGAAGGTCCCCTTCACCCCGATTCGTCCGAATGGCGCTGGCTACCACCCCCAAGCACAGGAAACAAACATACCTAACATAAATACCCCAGAAAGTGAATGGGAAAATCGCCCCGCCGGTAGCGTAGTGGTTATCGCACCAGACCGGTATTCTGGAGGTCGTGGGTTCGGATCCCACCTGGCGGGCATTTTTTCTTCACTTTCTTTCTTTCTTTCCAAATTCTTAATCTGTTTCAATGATCTACCACATCCTCCCCTTTGCTTTCCGAGGTTTTCTCGACTGCCAACCCTTATTTCTTTGTTATTTTCAACGAGCCCCTCATTTCCTATTCTGATTCGCTACATGCATAGCGAGGGCCTCTGTTCTGGCAGTCTTGTTGCCAAAGGGAGCTTAAGAGGGTTCAAAGCTGGTCGACCACTCTGGACATGTCGTAGACACTCGAGTCACGACCCGGGGGTTAAAAAGAAGGTCCCCTTCACCCCGATTCGTCCGAATGGCGCTGGCTACCACCCCCAAGCACAGGAAACAAACATACCTAACATAAATACCCCAGAAAGTGAATGGGAAAATCGCCCCGCCGGTAGCGTAGTGGTTATCGCACCAGACCGGTATTCTGGAGGTCGTGGGTTCGGATCCCACCTGGCGGGCATTTTTTCTTCACTTTCTTTCTTTCTTTCCAAATTCTTAGTCTGTTTCAATGATCTACCACATCCTCCCCTTTGCTTTCCGAGGTTTTCTCGACTGCCAACCCTTATTTCTGTGTTATTTTCAACGAGCCCCTCATTTCCTATTCTGATTCGCTACATGCATAGCGAGGGCCTCTGTTCTGGCAGTCTTGTTGCCAAAGGGAGCTTAAGAGGGTTCAAAGCTGGTCGACCACTCTGGACATGTCGTAGACACTCGAGTCACGACCCGGGGGTTAAAAAGAAGGTCCCCTTCACCCCGATTCGTCCGAATGGCGCTGGCTACCACCCCCAAGCACAGGAAACAAACATACCTAACATAAATACCCCAGAAAGTGAATGGGAAAATCGCCCCGCCGGTAGCGTAGTGGTTATCGCACCAGACCGGTATTCTGGAGGTCGTGGGTTCGGATCCCACCTGGCGGGCATTTTTTCTTCACTTTCTTTCTTTCTTTCCAAATTCTTAATCTGTTTCAATGATCTACCACATCCTCCCCTTTGCTTTCCGAGGTTTTCTCGACTGCCAACCCTTATTTCTTTGTTATTTTCAACGAGCCCCTCATTTCCTATTCTGATTCGCTACATGCATAGCGAGGGCCTCTGTTCTGGCAGTCTTGTTGCCAAAGGGAGCTTAAGAGGGTTCAAAGCTGGTCGACCACTCTGGACATGTCGTAGACACTCGAGTCACGACCCGGGGGTTAAAAAGAAGGTCCCCTTCACCCCGATTCGTCCGAATGGCGCTGGCTACCACCCCCAAGCACAGGAAACAAACATACCTAACATAAATACCCCAGAAAGTGAATGGGAAAATCGCCCCGCCGGTAGCGTAGTGGTTATCGCACCAGACCGGTATTCTGGAGGTCGTGGGTTCGGATCCCACCTGGCGGGCATTTTTTCTTCACTTTCTTTCTTTCTTTCCAAATTCTTAATCTGTTTCAATGATCTACCACATCCTCCCCTTTGCTTTCCGAGGTTTTCTCGACTGCCAACCCTTATTTCTGTGTTATTTTCAACGAGCCCCTCATTTCCTATTCTGATTCGCTACATGCATAGCGAGGGCCTCTGTTCTGGCAGTCTTGTTGCCAAAGGGAGCTTAAGAGGGTTCAAAGCTGGTCGACCACTCTGGACATGTCGTAGACACTCGAGTCACGACCCGGGGGTTAAAAAGAAGGTCCCCTTCACCCCGATTCGTCCGAATGGCGCTGGCTACCACCCCCAAGCACAGGAAACAAACATACCTAACATAAATACCCCAGAAAGTGAATGGGAAAATCGCCCCGCCGGTAGCGTAGTGGTTATCGCACCAGACCGGTATTCTGGAGGTCGTGGGTTCGGATCCCACCTGGCGGGCATTTTTTCTTCACTTTCTTTCTTTCTTTCCAAATTCTTAATCTGTTTCAATGATCTACCACATCCTCCCCTTTGCTTTCCGAGGTTTTCTCGACTGCCAACCCTTATTTCTGTGTTATTTTCAACGAGCCCCTCATTTCCTATATATATATATATATATATATATATATATATATATATATATATATATATATATATATATATATATATATATATATATATATATACAAAGAGAAAACTCACAAAGTGCGCCGAAATAGTATGTAGAGTCGGATACACAGCCAGAACAATAACAGGGAAGGTTTACTCACGCAGCGGCAATGGGACTTGCCTTCGTCAGAGTAGTTACATCATGTTGCTGCCAAAAACATTTGGAAGAAATTTCTTATATAGCTTTGCGGAAAACTGTGAGAAGGAGAGAAAGGCATTTCGGAAACGGAGAGTATGCGTGCAGTCGGGCTATGCCCATGGTATAACAAAAGAGCGAGAGAGAGAGAGAGAGAGAGAGAGAGAGAGGTTGAATTAACAAGGCACCTCTCATGATTGCATGACGACGTGGCAACGCACGTGGCGTGGGGCGCAAGTTCAGGCAATGCGGAAGCGTGGACAATCGCGGTTTCAAAACGAAGAGAAATGTACACAATAAGGTATTCAGTGGGTGGGGAGACTGGTTTGGATGGATCCATACAGGCATGAACGAAGACTGTATTTTGGGTGTGCCCCTCTCGGGTGGGACGAATAGATGCGCTGCACAAAAGAGCATTGCACAGTGAACTAGCAACCGAACAGAAATAGTATAAGGTTCAGAGATCACAAAGGGTTGAATGTTGCAAAGTGTTGGGGGGAATCCGGCCTCCTTCCCCAGGACAAATCGCCGTATCGAGCCGCATTAGGCTAATAAAGCTGCTGTACTTGGGGAGTTTGTGCGAATTCTGATGGGAAACTCACGGGTAGAATTAATGAACGACTGGATAAAAATTATGAGTTCGCCAATTTTAATCGAGGGTGGAGCAGGTTAGTTTTCCGTAACTTTCATTAATACCAAGCGTCGCTGACCTAAACTTATAAATGAGATAAGATTCCCAAACCTCTCGGTCGTGGTGGGTTTTAAAAGCGGATTCTAAAATTGTTGCTTTAAGATGTTCAAATGCATGACCGGGACCGTTCACATGTCTTGAGAGGGGCAAACAAGGACACATTTTTGCATGATAGCGGTGACTATTGAACCGTATTCGAAAGGGGGTTTCAGTTTGGCCGATATGTTATTGCCTACAAATAGTGACTCTAGAAGGCATACGACATTAGCGGAGTCACAGTTAAAGCTATCTTTTATATTTACGTACTAATCTGAAGCCGTGCTGGTGGCACGACGCCGTGTAGTGGTCATGTGTGGGCATACTTTACATCGAGGTTTATTACAGGGCATGCAACCAGAAGTTTCCAGTCGATTGATACGAGAGTTAGTAAGAAAGTCGCCTAAATTCTTGTTACGCCGGTAGACAACGCGTGGTGGTTCGGGGAATATGCTTTTAAGCGTTCACTTTGAATTAGGATATTGTGATGTTTTCTTAGTACGGTTGACACGCTTTGAGCGGAGGCTGAGTGGGTTCAAACTAAGTTTGTTTGCGGATTAACGTTCGGGGAATTTTTCTTAAAGATATCGTTATAGACTAATTGGTTGACTCGCACAATAGCGTCGTCGATAATTTATTCTGGGAATTTTTTATTCAAGAGGGCGCCTACGGCCTCAAAAATTCTGCGAAGTGTGCGCCAGCTCCCGGAAATGCACATCATCTGGACCCCCGGACACGAGTCCTTCGAGGGGAACGAGGCGGCACACGCCGCTGCCCGCGTTCATACACACCGGGCCGTTTCTCAGAAGGCGAAGTCACGCAGCCCCTTCGCTCTCCCAAGCCCGCTACTTTTAATTCATACGCGGACATCCTCGCCTATTACCGCCACGAACGACGACGCTTCCCGCCTCCACATCCCCATTTATCCAGAGAAGAGGCGACTGCCTTTCCTCCATGCCATGTACCCCACCCTCTACTACTCTACGTGTAATTTCTGTCCTCAACCAGGCACCCTGTACCACATGGTGTGGGAGTGTCAGAAAACCCCATCTCTTACCCCAAATCCTCACCCAACGTACACGCAGTGGGCGGGCCAGCTGGCCAGCTGCGACCTCTCAGTCCAGCATAGCCTGGTGGAGAGGGCTAGCGCAGCCAGAGCGGACCAGGGCTTCCCGGACTACAGGAGGCCCCGCCACCTGGCGGGCGCCCAACCATCAGCGCCTGAAGCTCGTCTTAATAACGTTTATCCACTCCACTCCACTCCAGGAGGGCGGTGTTAAGTTCTCGAATGTTTGAGTCAAAGTCGGCTTGCTTTGTGGAAATTCTCCTGAATCGGCGGGCTTGACCGTACGGTATTGCTGTCTTGCAGTGTCTGATATGGCTACTTTAGAAGGGCAAATGCTACCGGGTGTCTGCCGGTTTTGAAGGGGGGGGGGGGGGGGGGGGGGGGGGCGCTCCGATCGCTTGAAAACTCCCACAGGTCGACATATAATAAAACATCTCAGAATCACCCCCGGCAATATAGCTGAAAGAGAGCCCATTCCATTACAAATAAGAGAATCTGATCATAAAACCGCATATAAAAATACCCACAAAAAAATGCCCTCCAGGTCAAAACACCCTCTTCGTATATCGCGCCGAATACCGACATAAACCAGCATTCGCCATTGTTGTAACGAAAGGCACAGCCAAACCACCAGTGCATGGAAGAGACAGCAATAGCCGTAGCACTGACGCAGCACGCAACGCCCCCCCCCCCCCCCCCCCCCCAATTATCTCAGATTCCAAAACCGCTATTCAAAATTTTGCCCAGGGCAACATTTCATCCCTGGCACTCAATATTCTTCAGAAGAATATGCCAATGCACCCTTACCCCAGTAGACATACTGTGGACACCGGCCCACGCGGGACAGGAAGGGAACGAAAACGCACACTCTCAGGCTCGAGATTTTATCCTCCGAGCTGGAGTGGTGCCCGACCCGTCCCACAGGGCAAGGTCATCCAGAGACAGTCTCCTTAACTATACCGATATTACGAAACATTACCGCCTCTGCCGCCGAAAGGTAGCACCCCCGCACTCGGGACTCACAACAGCGGAAGAGGAAGACTGGAGACTCATAAAGACAAACACATACGCACACCCAACCCGCCTGCACCTAATTCACCCAACCCAAGTCCCTTCCCCGAGCTGCACCTTCTGCGCAGCCCCAGCCACCCTACCCCACATTATGTGGGCCTGCCCCCAAAATCCCTATCACCGAATCACCACAGCTGAGCAGTGGAGAGAAGCACTGGCATCCCACAACAGGGAGGTACAGGCCTCCCTGATCGCAAGGGCCGCCTCGGTCGTCGTTGGGCTGATAACAACGACCACCGGCTTCTCATGCTAAAGACAAGCTCAGTTTAATAAAGTTTTTTTTCTCTCTCAGTTATCTATACAGTTCAGTTTGAAGCCGATCTTGGGAAGTAGTTACGGTAACATCATGGAAGTTTACACGGTGTTTCGAGTAGGAATGAGCAAGGGAAATACAGTAGAACCCCGCTTTTACGTCTTTCACGTGCGTTTTCCTGGCTGTTACGTTGTTTGTTATCGGTCCCGGCATAGCTCCCATAGGATATAACGTATTGCGAACCCCGCTGTACCGCTTTCCGAGGTTTTCATGACCGCCAACCTTTATTTCTGTCTTGATTCAAGCAGCCCCTCATTTCCCATTCTGATTCGCTACATGCATAGCGAGGGCCTCTGTTCTGGCAGTCTTAGTGCCATAGGAAGCTTAAGAGGGTTCAACGCTGATCGACCACTCTCGACATGTCGTAGACACTCGAGTCACGGCCCGGGGGTAAAAAGAAGGTCCCCTTCAACCCGTGTAGTCCGAGTGGCGCTGGCTACCACCCCCAAGCACAAGAAACAAAAATAGCTTAACATAAATACCCCAAAAAGTGGAGGGGAAAAACGCCCCGCCGGTAGCGTAGTGGTCATCGCATCAGACGCGTATTCTGGAGGTCGTGGGTTCGGATCCCACACGGTGGGCATTTTTTCTCCACTTTCTTTCTTTCTGTCTAAATGATTGATCTGTTGCAATGACCGACCACCACATTCTCCCCTTTGCTTTCCGAGGTTTTCTTGACTGCTAACCCTTAATATATATATATATATATATATATATATATATATATATATATATATATATATATATATATATATATATATATATATATATATATATATACAGAAAGATAAGTCGGCAGTCTACAACGCCAAAGGAGGCATAGGGGTGGGGTTAGGCTATATATAAATATATACGAGAAAAACATAAAATATAAAAGTTTACTGATGTTTCAGGAAGAGGACTTCCTTTCTTTAGAGTACAGAATAAGTTGGTTTCACGGTTATATATATACAGAAAATGTAGCCAGGGTGAGGGCAGGGCAAGGGAAGGGATAGTTTGTTTGTGGGCAGTTGAAAAAAATGAGAGAAGTGGAAGAGGAAAAAAAAGGATAACAAGAAATCACAGTCACGCAGTACGAACATGAGAAAAAAGAACCAAAAAAGAAATGAAACAGAACGAAACAAAAATTTTAGCAAGGTAATTCCTCTTTCCCCATGGCAACAGGGGTGAAAGAGGGGTAAAAACAAGATATGCCCATGCACGGATTTGACATCGGCAAGAAAATCACAGTCACACGGAACGACCATGGCAAAACATGAACTGTAAAAAACAAGAAACAGAGCGAAAAAAAGGAAAATTTCTCGTACTTCGTACTTCTTTCTCATTTTTCTACGAGGTGACTGTGATTTCTTTGTTATCTTTGTTTCCCCCTATTGCCAAAGGGGGAAAGGGTAATTACCTTTTTAAATGTTTCTTTTTCTTTCTTTCTGTTTCTTTCTGTTTCTTTGCGTAAAAATTGTTCCCTGGCCTACCATACAGCAATCGTCAGAACTTTGGAGCAGCTTCGCGCCTTCCAGGTAGTCTTTCTTTTTGCCAATAGCTTTCCGCGACACTTTATGCGTCGGAGCACCTGATCTCATCTAGCTTGACGCCATAATGCAGTATGTTACAATCACAATGTAACGAGATGCTGTAACTATTGTAAAACGAACAAGCGACACACGATTTCAAGTGCCGTGAAAAAAAGAAAAAAACTGTGCACACGCGTAAGACAAAACCCCTTTCCTAAATGTCGTTATTTTTCTATGACTCCATGCGGAAGGCTAAGTACTACCCATTTATCTAGTACTTCATAGACACACCATGGAAAACTTCAGCTAATAACATGCGGCCTGTCCTAGACAACTCCGGGAACTATCTATGTTCACACTTCGTGGAGTGGGCGGTATGCGGTACAGGTATGATTACATCGATGTCTGAAAACAATCCACCATGTTCATAATAGCAAAGTAGTTTGTTCTTGTATATATTTGCATTTATAAGAAAAGTAATAAATTTTGTTCTAATTTTGCGGCCTGGTTCCAAGCACATTGGAGACACTGCGAAAAGCGTATTTGTTTCGGGTTTGCGTGTGCAGCCAGCCAAAAAAGACAGAGAGGAAAGCGGTGGCATTTTCAGCGTATAATGAACTTAATTGGAGTTTACCTGTAGCCGGTGTTTTCACTTTCACCATGGCCACCTCTCCAAGGCGCTCGACCGCTGTCGCCGAATCTTCCACTTTGAAGAAAGGCTGCAGCGATATTTCGTACTCAGTGTAGCCGTGCAGGCAGTTTGCAGTGTAGTTTGTCATCAGTGGGGACAGCGTCTTTTGGAAAGTGTGCTTTGTTGAGGCGCCCCGAAGGTAGTAGCCAGCCAGGTAATTTGTGCCTGGTAGGCTGGCGTCATGCCATGCCCACGACAGGAGCACCGACCCGTTCGGGTAGGTAGAGCTGCTGAGTTCGACTTTAGCCGTATCAAAACTCGGTTCTGTTGAAAATAAAAGAAAGGACGAAGCACAGAAATTATGAACAAATGGTCAATGTTCACTTTTTAACTTTTACAGGCGCAAAAGTTTGACACATCCAATCTCCCTGCGTGATTATGCAGGGATTTCGATTTTGAGTGATTTTCAGTAATGAAGCACAGAATGTAACGTTTGACTGTTGTGTAAGTTCGCTAGCACCGAAAACATAAATGTGGCGTCAGGCTATTGCGCGCGTGTAGGCGTCAGCAATAGGCTTCGGAGGATGGGGCCACGGATAACAGAGAAGTGGTTTAATTGAAACGACTGCATATGCACAGTAAATTGTGGTTTAACATAAGTTCGCCTTTCTTGCTGCGTTAATAGAAATTTTAGGAGTTAAAACGTAAATACGTGCGTTATGGGTCACAAAATCTGAAGCGTATCGGCAGCCAAGAATTATGAATACAAAGTGCGGCCCAACAAAAGCCTGTGCATGCTCCACGAGGACAGACGCGAGAAAGAATCATGAAGAACTCTTAACACTGTTTGCTTCTCCGGCGGGACAGGCATGTCCACAGAGTAATCAACTGCGCCCTACACCGGTGTTTACTTGTTCTAAAATAAAAGCGTTAATAGGGTCGTTTTTAGGACTGTGGCAGATCGCGAGTTGTGCACGCGATCTCTGTCCGGATCTGGCGCCATCACTCACCAGCGGAAACGACAACAGCTGTAACAATTTTCACCACAATAGCAACCGAAGGCGAAAGGAGCCACACGCACCTCTGAAGGTTAATAAACTCAAAGAAAGATCACATCCACGCCCTTCCTCCTTTCGGACGGGAAGAAGGCGTACATGAACAGCTGGAGATGAGTTTGAAGGCCACGCCACTGACACGTGCGCAGTAAACCGACTAGCAGCGAACCACGCCTTTCGTTTGCGCTCCTGTTTTTCCCTTAGTGGAGAAGCCCGCATGAATTTCAGCAGACGAAAACTTCAAAGCCACACCACGGACACGTACGAAGCCACAAGACGAGCATCGGAAAGTACGGTAAACAAGTACTTTGAAGCACGGAAACTGTCGTATTCTCATTCAAAGTCAACAGAGCTCCGCGATCGCACCTATTAATGCTTTCGCGCCCGCATCTAAAGTCACGCAAGCGTAGATGTCGTCTGCAGCTTGTAACAAAAAAAACGTTTTTAAGCGCGGCATTTATGTAATTTTGAGTGTTTTCCTGGAGCCGTACCCGCGAGCCGTGCCTGGAGCTATACCTTCACACCAGTCATCTGACGGGAAAAAAAATGACAGATGTCGTGACTGCGCCAATAAGAGAATATCGTGCGAAAGCAGCGTTCTTTATTGCATACAAAGCGTAGTCCAATATTCCACAGCGGGTATGTGTTAGTCTGTCCGCACGCGAAGAAAAACACAACCTCATCGGGCATGTTTCCCATGGACTTGGCTTTTCATTGTCGCAGTGGCGCAAGTCTTTCGTTTTGCCTCTGCGTTTCCTGATTTCCTGACCTGGCCCTCCCCAAGTTCGTCACAACTCGTGCACACGTTTAAATGAGCTGTCGGTGTCTAGTGCTATCCACTTTTCTCTTTCCTCTGATGTCCGAGAAGACCGCGCTAAGCCTGGCTTCCACCTCTGCTCTTCGCACTCCGGTATTGTCCCACGGATGTATAGCCGGGCGCCTCGATTCCTGCAGACGGCCCGCTTTGACGACGGCCTGAAACCACCGAGTCTCCACAGACCGACCTACAGTCATAGCCATGGTAGTGGTGGCGGTCGAGGGCGAGGACATGTCGCCCGGCATCCGAGCCACCTCCCGCATCGCGGCCGTGCTATAACGCGTCTAGTCCTACGTAAATCTGCCACCGCAATAAACCACGAGGATAGCGCACTTGGAGCGCCTCGCACCACACATCCACTTCCGCACATCAGCTACCGCGCCACAAAGCTGCGCGGTCGTCAGCCCAGCCTTCCTTCCTACGACGTCTAGATCTTCATACTGACGCGAGGCCCCCGATCTATTTTTTTGCGAAATATTTCTTTACGGCTTAAGAAAAAGTTTTCAAATGTGCTACACAACGCTGCACCCGTAACACGCAAAAATCCAAGAAGAGACCGGTGCTGGGGCCCCTTATCTAGCGCTTGAGATCTGGGGGTCTGCCAGGATGGAGCCCTGTGCCTCGTAGGTGTTGCGTTCGGGCGTCCCTAAGGCCTGGGAAAGGCCACATCTAATGTTCGACGTGAGCCTCCGACGCAGGAAACACACACAAGGGCAAGTGTCTGCAAACGGCACGTGATACCGGGCAGGCCAAGCGTGGGTAACTGCTGGGGATACGCCACCCCAACTATGAGCGCAACGAGCGGATATGCGCATGTTATCCGATGTCTGGGCCGGCGTCTCGATTCCTGCAGATGGCCCGGCTTTCTCGACGGCCCGAAGCCTCCCAGTCTGAGCTGATAACATATATAGTTCCAAGCCAAGGGAATTCTGTCAACTGCGTCGTTTTTTGTAGCCTGAGCGACGCCTTAGTTGTCTAGGGGGGAGAAAATGCCGATAATTTGGCGAGTGTACGGAAAGTGGCGCGCTAATTAGAGGCTCTTAGGTAAAGAGAAGGCAGCTTCGGGATCATTGCCTCTGTCAGAAAGAATACGATTGGGCACATTGTGGGTTGGTTGCACTGCTCGAGCTGAGAAGGTGGGCCTTGATTCGATTTGTGTCTGAGACCGTCGCCACGACGCCTGCAGTATGTCGGCAAGGGAGTGATAATGCGTTTTATATTACACCCAACCGCAGGAGCTTCCGTCGAAACAAAGAGATGTGATAATCGGCGTTCATTTTACGGACATTACGTAATGAGGTCCGCTCTAAAGTTTTAGTTCTAAAACGTTAAGAGCCTTCAGTTCTATTTTTCCTGTTTGTTTACTAACCGGTTTCGATGAACACCATTCAAGTTTCGCTTCAAAGAGATAGACTTTGGTTACATACGATTGGTTGTTGTTGGGGGCAACCAGCAGCCTGATGTTGGTTTTGTATCTTGGGAAAAAGCACGGAAAAACGACTACACGTAGAAAAGAACACAGGACGGCGCGCTCACTACGTCCTCACTACGTCCACACTAAGCCCTCCCTACGTCACGTCCCTGTCATGTCCCTTCGGCAGGCGGAGTTAAAGGAATCCTGTAACATTCTTTCAACTTTGTTTCTAAATCCATAATGCTTTCAGAACGCAATCAACAAACACAACCAGCACTAATATAGGGGTTGACAGTGTACCTCAGGCAGAAAATTTGCCCTATTCCCCTCGGATAACTTAGAAGCTCGCTCAAAAGATTTTTCTCTCTTTCCAGGTGTTGGCCTCTTTCGAGCGCTCCAATTAGGCGCTCTAAAACAACCCGTCTATAGTCATTCGAATGCCTGAACACACTGCCGAACTGTAATGCCACAACATTATCTCCTATGACAAACAGTTTGTGTAGTGATTTGGTCTTGAACATCTATAAAAGTACCAGTTTTTCAACGTCTCTTGCAGGAGACATCCGCAGTGCAAAAGACAGCCGGTTGAAAACCCCTGCTTGTCTAAGAAAGACAAAAAAAAACAAGACAGTAACGAAAGGCGTATCTGCTGGGACAGGCAAATCACACAATTCCGCTCCGTGGTTGCGATAACTATAGCTTTCGAAGTGCTTCCAGACGCGAAAGGAAGAGGGAAAACGTTCATCGGAAGTGTTGTAGAATCCCTTTAAAGGCACTTGTTGAAAACCAGGAAGCAGGCGCAGGGTTAGAGGACGCCGCTTTATTGATGACTTTCGAGCGGTTCGCGTTATTCGATTGATGAAGACGATGTCTCGAGCCTCACGGCTCGTGCGGTCGCTGCTCGTCTTCACTTCGGTGTCGTCGTCTTCCAACCAACCAGATCACATTTTGTACCAGGCTCCGGGCCGGCGCAATAATATGGATCTGGTTGGCTTCAGGTGGCTAATATCTTGAACCTGGCAATGGATTGGTGATTGATTGGTGCGTCCGTAGTCGAGAACTGGAGACTTCCTTGGAGTCGTGTGCGCAGGGCGCAACGCGTGCAGGTATTTGTTTCGCCGCCTTAATTTCCATGGTCTCTCCAGAAGGTGCTCCCCGTGCTTCCAACGCTCATAAAGTGTGTGGGCCGATGAAGCTTCAGGCGCTGAAGTCGAGAATAAACATTCGGTGGTTTCTTTCGTATCAGCTTCTGCTTCGGTTTCGACGAGGACTTTTAAGACCCGTGAACTTTCTTCGGAAGATTCTTTCTGGTCGGTAGCTCGTGGTAGGTCCACCTCCAAGGAGGCCTTTTCGTGCTCAAACACTGCCTCTTCATTTGTTACGTGCGAGCATGTCACTGCTTTTGATTGTATGCTCAGTGAGGTTAATTTCGCTTCTCCAGGCACTGTCCACGCAAAAGCCGTTTCCTGGAACATAGCCGTCGATGTGGACATAGGCGTCAGTTTTCTTGGTGTTGGTCGTTTCCAGTTTGGATCGCACAATGAAGTTATGTGGTGTCCTTTGCAATTCCGACATGAGAGGCTTTTTGCATTCTTGCCATTCTTAGCGCAGTGAAAGGGCCTGGCGCAGCGAAAGTAACATCCCTGATTTCGCAATTTCGCCTTCTTTAAGTCTAATGGGAGTTGAACCCGGCTTGAATCTGTGAGGTGGTCGTTGGATTCACAGAGAAGACATTTATGGCGGGATACCTTCACCGTTAGCGTGGCAGAAGAACAGTCTATGTTGTCGTCGACGTGTTTCCGGTGTGGTTCTGTTGTGGTAGGCGTATCTGAACCAGTCATTACTGAAGTGATCTCCCGACTTCGCACTTCAAGGTTCAAAAGTTCGAGCAACGTTGATACTTCATCAGGCCGTTCTCTTCTCTGTCCTTGTGGCGTTATTAGCCTTAACTGGTTAAAATTGAGCACGAGCTCATAGGGCAACTTCTGCAACAGCGCAGTCTTCAATATGATTCCGTAGGACTCAATGTGTACTCCGAGGTTTTCGAGTGATCTAACATGAGTGTGTACGCATTCATGGAGCATCTGAAGGTCGCTCAAGTTTTCACAGGAGGTCACTTTCGGGAGGTTCAGCAATTTGCTCATGTGATCGTTGATCATCAGACTTTTGTCTCCAAACCTATGCTTGAGCAGTTTGATGGCTATGGGGTAGCTTTCGTTAGTCGTTGTTGATCCGCTAAGGACGCCTTGCGCTTTTCCCTTTATATAACTGCGTAGGTACTTGAACTTGTCAACGTCTGCTAGGAATGGGTGTTTATGTATTGCTGACTCGAACTGGTCCTAAAAAGTAGGCCATCGTATAAACTCTCCATTGAAAGACTCGATTTAAAGGGACACTGAAGTGATATGTAAATATTGCGGGATTACTAGCGCAAATTGTAGTCCGGAGTCCCCAGGCCATGTTTCGACCACTCTGGGCGCGTTTACCCGATTTTATTTAGTAGAAAAATTATTTCGAAAATGCTGTCCTCCTCTCTTTACGCTCGCCCATTTTCTGTGGCGTTTTCGTGTGACGTCGGAAGGAGCCGAGCTCGCAATTGGCTCCCCGGCCTTCAGACAGCGTCAGTCGGCCCAGCGTTTCGTCCACCGGCCGCCGACGGGTCGTCGCAATTCTTTCGCTGAGTTGAAACTAAGCCAGGACACGTTTGTGAATGGAAGAATGTGCCTTTCTTTACTTGGTTAGTTTGTACACTGTATCTAGCTCCAAGTCAAGGTCGCTTCACACAAGCGCTGCACAAGCGCACATGCGACGCCTCGCTGACTGGTACGCCAGTAGGAAAATATAAGGCCTCTCGAAGGCGGGAGAAGAGTAAGCGAAGTCAATATAGGTACTAAGGAAATAAAATCAACTGATATTTTTACCGTACAGCGTAAAACTAGGGTGCGGGAAGCACTTTTTTGCGCTGGGCGAACAAGCACAGCGGTCAGCAGCACGACTACGCATCTGCGAACGCTTTTCCGTCTAAGAAATGCAATTGGTAGACGTGAGATATTGTGGGAACTTGGGGGATGCGTACTGCACGAGCGGAAAACAACAAATAGTCACCTAAGCTGCTTGGAATGCTAAAACTCAATAAAAGTGTAAACAGGTTATACATTATATACCTTATATTTCCTCGCCTGTGGCCTAGTGGTTTGGAGCGCTAGGTATGTTATCGCAAGTGTTTTGCAAGTCACAAGTTCGAATCCCCGCGAGTACGCGTTTTTTTTTATAAGTTAACTTTTTCGTTTTCCGCCGATGTTTTTTGTGCTGAGTCACACCTTTTTTTTTTCGGCCGCAACGTTCATTGCTCCACGAACTAGTTCACAGAACGCGCGCAGGCTGACACTGGAGAGTTTTAGCTGACCGTTTTTTACGATCCGCTCCGCTCTGATAGCAAGCGGGAGCGCCATTGCGCATGCGTGCCGCGCTTGTCTGCGAACGGCATTGGCTCCGGTTGCGCTGAGCGTGCCGCCGGTACCGGAGCGGACCGTCGAAAACGGTTAGCTAAAACTCTCTACTGGCACGCTAGCGAGTTCTCGTTGGCGTGCTGTTGCCATAAGCACCGACTGCTTGCGGGCAGTGGGCACAGGCCAGAATCAACAGACCCTTGGCCTGGTGCGAACACTCTTTTTACGATACAGGCATGAGGGAGGCAAGCTCCAAATATGGGGGAAAAGCGCATGGCATTTGAGCGTCTGAGGGGACGCGGAGGGCGTTCATGCACTGCGTAGGCCTCGGCTAGTGAATGATACGATTCCAAGCCGTCCTGGGAGGCTTATCTTATGCATTTTACAGCCGGCAACATGGCAGAAGCGCGGTACGATGATTACTAAGATATTGAGAATGCCCATCCAACAACGCCATCGGTTATGTTTTACAGAACCGAAACCGAAACCGAATCTTGTTTGATTGCTAACCTTGGGTATCGTCCAATCACGGTGCCCCTCCTCCCAACGTCACAGCCTTAGTTGGTGCGGCCGCCGCAAACCGCGCATGGTAGTTTTTCTTATTTCGCGCTTTGTAAAATAATTACCGATTTGTCAACCGGATAAACGATGAAAAGAGTGCTAATTTGAGCCAGTCTACGCAGTGCAAGCAAAAACGGGAGCTTGACAAATTCACTTCAGTGTCCCTTTAATGTTTGGCCAGTCGAAAGTGAATTCCTTCATCAGGTGAAGTTGCAGCTTGTGCCGCACTGGTCGTCGTTAGAGGGCATGCGGTGGCAAGATGACTTTCAGCGCGGAAGACCATGCGTGCAATAGAATCTCTGTAATCTTCTACAGTTGCCAGTTCATCGTCTAGTTGGTCATCAGGAACGAGGTCCTCTATCTCTTTGTCTAGTTCGGTTAAAACAGCCTCTTTCCGTTTAAGCATATTAAGTTGCTCAGCCAGCTCACCGGTCGGTAGTGGAGTCACCTCCATCATGGGCTTCATCTGGCTGATGATCCTTGTAATTAAGGCGCGAAGCACATTACGCTTCCGTTTCGGACGATCCATGATGGGGCTCGGTACGCAGAGATGGCTCTGGCGGGAGCTGATTCGATGCGCCGTTCGTGACCGTTGTGTCCTCTTCAATGGGCCTGCTTTTTCGGCGGGGGTCTCCAACGGTGTAATCTTTTCATCCTGGTCAGGGCACCAAATTGTTGAAAACCAGGAAACAGGCGTGGGTTAGAGGACGCCGCTTTATTGATGACTTTAGAGCGGTTCGCGTTATTCGATTGATGAAGACGATGTCTCGAGCCTCGCGGCTCGTGCGGTCACTGCTCGTCTTCGCTTCGGTGTCGTCGTCTTCCAACCAACCAGATCACATTTTGTAACAGCACTCTAAAACACCCCGTCTATAGTCATTCACAAGCCTGAACACACTGCCGTACTGTAATACCTCAACATTATCTCTTATGCCAAACAGAGTTTCTGTAGTGTCTTGGCCTTGAACATCTATAACAGTACCAGCATTTCGACATCTCTTGCAGGAGACATCCGCAGTGCCATGACAGCCGGTTGAAAACCCCTGATTATTTAAGGCATTTCAATGTACGCAACCCTGCTGATGGTTACATTTGAGGGTACCAAGAGGGTCGCTTTCTATGGTGCACGGCACAAACGAGGGGTCTCACTCGTTTTACCGATCTAATACACCCGACTCTAGTCACCAGGTCACGTGCGATCGCACCACAGACCTGACTTTCCTAAACAATGCAGGACCGGATGCCACGTGGGGAAATCTTGAGGGTGGTCATTATATTCTTGAGACGACCCTTACTGATGGCCACGCACGCAGGCACAAAACTAGCGAGAACCTCCACGTTAAGGAAAAGGACACTTTTCGCCATTTACGTGGTGCTGCTTCCTTTTAAGAATTACCAGCCGTGAATGATGTTTCTACCCAGATGCGGAAGTTTCATGCTGATGTCTACTCCTCTAACAAGCGTATTCCTGTGAAGACGGCGCTGTGCAAACCGCCTTTCGCCTTTCTTCACCTCCGGGAGGCTAAACGCAGTACTCATAATCACCTTGCCCGACATATCCTCAACCACACTTTTTCACGATGCCTTGCCAATTTGAACTGAAAATGAACGATATGCATTCCATTTAACATCTAAACGATGGGAAGAAACTTGTGATTGCATAGATCAGCAGATCACCACTTCCCGTACATGGCATATGCTCCGCATTTTACTCGAACCCTCTAAAGGTCGCACTGCTCAGCAGAGCAACCATCGCGTTCTGCTTCACTGCTGTGGTAACCCCAACATAGAACTACTGGTAATTCCGTTCACCGGTATAGAGGCCCTTTTCACTTTCTCCCTCTCCCAGACTACGAAAGTCTTCCAAACAACGCACTGGGCTGTCCTATTACTGTCGAAGAAGACAACACGGGTGCTCGTATGCACCATCCGGAATCTGCACCGGGCGATGACAGGGTAAGAATTATATTCTCGCCAATCTGGATGACCCTTCCTACGAAGCACCCTCTCAATATAACAATCACGTTTGCCACATCGGTTCTATACCGGCTGAATAAAAACTGCCCAAGTAACTCTCATACCAAAACCCAGAAAGAAGGGGAGTGTCAAAAATATGCACCCCATTTCTTTGAGGTGGTTTCTAGGGAAACTTATGGAACCCCTTTCTTGCTCGGCTTAACAGCTACATGGATCAACAAGATATGTACACACATGTTATGTTTGACTTCCGCCACGCACTTTCGACGCATGAGATCACCAAATATTCGACCCTCATCTGACCCCCACTCGAAACACCAAGGTGATGGTTGCTCTAAACCTCTTCAAAGCCTTCGATCACATACGACATGGTGCAATCCCCCGTAGCTTGGCTTTCTTCGGTTGGGCCCTCGTGCCTATATTAATGTCAGAACATTCCTCAGCAGTTGTACCGCCAGGCTCGCTGCGTCAAGCTCAAGTCAGAAGAGTTCGGTCAGGGTAGCAGAAGAACACCCAAAGGTTCATTACTCTCCACATTTTTACCGCTGCCATGCTCAAGCTCCCATCCCTCCTCCACACTGTACCGGCTTCCATCATAGCCTGTAAGCAGATATTATCCTGTGGACAGCGCGAGGACGCGAGGCTGTCATCAAAGAATGGCTACAAAAGCCCGTTGAATAACTTTCAGCTATGTACAACTGTCTACTATGGCTAATATCTAACCGCCCTTGGAAACCAATGCCCTCCAACTAAATTGGAGTTTTCGTCTATAGTCCATCAGGCATCCCACCCACCTGCCGCCAAGAAGAACAACCAGACTTTACGCTTAGTGTCAACGGTCGTGCTATCCCACGAGTGCCCTGCAAGCGGGCCCTTGACTGCGACACAAAAACGAGGTAAAAAATGACAGGACGACTACTATACTCCCTGATGCGAAATTTGTGCGCAGCGCGAACTGCAGTCTTCTGGTCACGGCAGGACAGGACGAAACCCCTGTACCGGGCTTCAAGCCGCTGCGTGAAGATTTTAAGCTTTGTAACAGCCAAGCCAAGTGCGCAACCAATCCGTATAATTTTTCGTATTCCTCACAAGCGTCACGGAGTCAAGGGACGCTACCTCCTCCGGCTAGTACAGGCTTCATTATAAGTCGAAGTACCTTTCCCTAAAATTAGCTTTCCTTAAAAATTACCTTCGCGTAGAACGCATATCTGAAAAGCCTTGACTATCTCAACCGCAAAACTTCTAAAACTACCCATGGCCTACATACGGGTTTTTACTTCCATGAAACGCGTCATGGCCATGGGAGTTCAAAACACCTGCGCAAAGCTCATAGAGATATCCGTATACAGCTCAAATTCACCCTATGTCCGTCGGATGGGTAGTTCCTAGCTAAGGTGCAGATCTGTCCTCCGCTCTCCTCGCCGAAGGAAGCCGATTCGCTCCCTGACCCACGGGAGCGCGCAGAAAAATATGTACCTCGTCCTCCACGAAAAAGAGGCGCCGCGCCTCCACACCATAGGAAACACAAGCCACTCAGCCTCTGAAATATTACGTCGACTCTTAAGAACATGGCTAAAACCTGCCATGATCGCTGTAACAGTCTCCCATAATAGCAGCCCGGCCCCATCCGCGACCACAGCATTCTCCAGCACCATGGCCGGCCAAGAGGCCGCCATTGTTCTCGGGGCTGCAACTAAAGCGGCCACCGTTATCATCAGAGACTTGTAATTCCTCGTACAAAAGTTTGCCAGTGGTCTTGTATCTGAAATCCCTGCGCGCACACTACAAACCTTTCCTCCAGATCACTAGAACCATCCGCCTAGTCTGTAGACCAATGCTGTCGTCCTTGCCGGGTAATAAAATAGCGCACTAGGACACGCGAGGGATGAGTTTCCGGAATATTATGCGAATCGCGATCAGCGCTCTCTATCCCCGCCGACAAGGACGACTAGCAATATCTTCTATCGCATCGTGCATCGTGCACGCTTTAAGGGTAAGTCGCCTCTGCTTCCCGCCTTCACGTCCCACTTTGAATAAGCACCAATACACTGCCTCAGGTTGACTGCAAGCTAGTACATTTCCTTATTCGTAGCCTGGAGTCACATAAACCCTGGTATTTATGAGGACACGTGTAATTACCACAGTTGTAAATTTTGGTAAATCACTTGCGCGTCTACCATATAAAAACGGACCTGCGCACCCGATGGCATCATACAACGTTTCATAAAAATTCAACTACACTTTGAGATCAGAATTTTCGGATAAAGTTGAACCGATAAAACTGAAAAGTATTTATATCATGGGGCAGCTGAATAGCATTGTTTGTGCGACTATACCAAAAAAAATTCCCCGCATTTCCCCGAGGGGAAGAATGTGAAAGTGCGAATGCAGGAGTTGAATTTGCGCGGTTCGGTAATGTTCGCGAAAGAGAGATCACACACACACACACACACAACTACAAAGAAAGAAAGATGCATTTATTCACAGACACCTATTTGTGTTGTCGTTGTACTTGATTGCTAGAGCGGATCTCAGCTGTGAAATTTCGTGTCAGTACTCCTTTAAGCGGGTGCATTAGCCCTTCTCACGCCCGATTCCTGGCCAATCCCCCACGTGGGTATGTGCCATGTCAGCGGCCAGGCAGCGCGCGCCCATGTCTCCCCGTTGCCAAGGAAGACGAGGAGATTCCTGGCCAATCCCCCACGTGGGTATGTGCCATGTCAGCGGCCAGGCAGCGCGCGCCCATCTCCCCCCGTTGCCAAGGAAGACGAGGAGCGCGCGCACCCGCTGCTGTTGCTATGCGGACGGCGGCGGAATGCGGACGGCGGCGGACGCTTCAGGCTCGCTTAAGAAGTGCATTCGCACTTAAAAATTCCCCGCATTTCTCCGAGGGGAAGAATGTGAAAGTGCGAATGCAGGAGTTGAATTTGCGCGGTTCGGTAATGTTCGCGAAAGAGAGATCACACACACACACACAACTACAAAGAAAGAAAGATGCATTTATTCACAGACACCTATTTGTGTTGTCGTTGTACTTGATTGCTAGAGCGGATCTCAGCTTTGAAATTTCGTGTCAGTACTCCTTTAGGCGGGTGCATTAGCCCTTCTCACGCCCGATTCCTGGCCAATCCCCCACGTGAGTATGTGCCATGCACAGGCACCTATTTGTGTTGTCGTTGTACTTGATTGCTAGAGCGGATCTGAGCTTTGAAATTTCGTGTCAGTACTCCTTTAAGCGGGTGCATTAGCCCTTCTCACGCCCGATTCCTGGCCAATCCCCCACGTGGGTATGTGCCATGTCAGCGGCCAGGCAGCGCGCGCCCATGTCTCCCCGTTGCCAAGGAAGACGAGGAGATTCCTGGCCAATCCCCCACGTGGGTATGTGCCATGTCAGCGGCCAGGCAGCGCGCGCCCATCTCCCCCCGTTGCCAAGGAAGACGAGGAGCGCGCGCACCCGCTGCTGTTGCTATGCGGACGGCGGCGGAATGCGGACGGCGGCGGACGCTTCAGGCTCGCTTAAGAAGTGCATTCGCACTTAAAAATTCCCCGCATTTCCCCGAGGGGAAGAATGTGAAAGTGCGAATGCAGGAGTTGAATTTGCGCGGTTCGGTAATGTTCGCGAAAGAGAGATCACACACACACACAACTACAAAGAAAGAAAGATGCATTTATTCACAGACACCTATTTGTGTTGTCGTTGTACTTGATTGCTAGAGCGGATCTCAGCTTTGAAATTTCGTGTCAGTACTCCTTTAGGCGGGTGCATTAGCCCTTCTCACGCCCGATTCCTGGCCAATCCCCCACGTGAGTATGTGCCATGCACAGGCACCTATTTGTGTTGTCGTTGTACTTGATTGCTAGAGCGGATCTGAGCTTTGAAATTTCGTGTCAGTACTCCTTTAAGCGGGTGCATTAGCCCTTCTCACGCCCGATTCCTGGCCAATCCCCCACGTGGGTATGTGCCATGTCAGCGGCCAGGCAGCGCGCGCCCATGTCTCCCCGTTGCCAAGGAAGACGAGGAGATTCCTGGCCAATCCCCCACGTGGGTATGTGCCATGTCAGCGGCCAGGCAGCGCGCGCCCATCTCCCCCCGTTGCCAAGGAAGACGAGGAGCGCGCGCACCCGCTGCTGTTGCTATGCGGACGGCGGCGGAATGCGGACGGCGGCGGACGCTTCAGGCTCGCTTAAGAAGTGCATTCGCACTTAAAACTGCTCCTTCGTTTGTCACTTCATCATATGTACCTTTGTCCTTTTGGAGAGTAGTTGTTTTTGACATCGGGTTTACAATCACCTAACGTTAAGTATGCATGGTTGTGGCTGCTACAACACGTGCCACTACTGGGCTGTCGCAAACGTTGTGGCCACAGCACAGTTAAGGTAATTTTTGGACGTTTTCATTATTTCTCCGACCCAACAACTTCGGAAGTCTTCGCGACCCCCTCCAGCTCCAACATCAAACTTCGCTGGGAAAGTTCTTCTGGAAAATATATTAAATAGAGTTTAACTGTACAGAAGCGAAAGTAATTTGACGTACGTACAAAAATCCTATCTTAAATCTTTTTTGCATCTGTGACAGCATTGAATTACTGCCTTAACCCACTCCCGTTGCGAAAATGGCAGCACTTGTGTAATCATCAGATGTGAGGTAGTGGCCAGTACTGGGTGGTAGCGTCGTTTTCATATATGTCAGACAAGTGCATAAGACGCCTTGGATAGGCCTGATTTTTTGTATTTTAAGCACAGAGGAAGAAACCTCAGAAACTTACCCACGTGGAAGACCGCCCTAAAGCCACTCATCTGGTTTGAATAATCAGACGAAAAGTGTAATCGGAGCTTGCTCATCTTGGATGTGATTTGGGGAGGAAGCGTAGAGCCGCAGAATGGGCCGTACGTGTCGTCTGTACCATCTTTGTCCTCGGTGTAAATGGTGACCTTGTCAAAATCGCATTTCTCCTGCCAGGTGAGGAAACAATCATACAGCGAAGCTTAGTGACAACTCGCCAGGATGTTTTTGTTACCTCAGCAGTCATCGTCGAGCACCAGTCCACAATACGCTCGCACCCACTCAGCATGTTGGCCAATCGTAAAGAAAGTTGCCATGAGGTGTTGAATCAGTTTATGGCTCTTGGGAAGCCGGCCACAGCCGATTCACTCGCACCTCACTAATGGGAGGCGCGTACTTAAAAGGCGTGAACTTCTTTTAGGCCAACGTTGATGGCGGAAGTGCGCCAGTCTGTTGAGGACGACAGTGTCCCTTGAACTGCTCCTGAGTTTAGTGAGAAGTCGTTAAGTAGCTGCTGTCATTTCATCCCCGTCTAATAACGAAACGATGAATCGGGGGACATACCTGGGTTATTAGGTGCGCCGTAGCAGATGACCCCGGAATAAATTTGAACGATCAGGGATCTTCGCAGTTTCCGAAATGCGCTCCCCCTGAATGCCCATATACGCACTTAAGGGGACAATTGCTGGGATACTGCGATGATGTAACGGGAGCTTTCGCTGGGCCATTATTATGTCAGTTCTCCGTGAGCACGATATTGCTTACCCGGTGTGTGGCTTGTTTGTTACCATGGCGTCTGAAGGTGTACGCATTTCGCTATACTAACGACGAGGGCCTAAATAAAAATAATTAGTCAATTATAGCCTCTCACCTTCTCCTCTCTAATGGGATGCGACTGGCAAACCTAATGTTTGCAATCCGCTATGACTGAGCTATTACAAACAGAGCAGAAAAGAACTGTACGGACGTACGTTTGACTCAAGCTCGAAGTTGGTGAAGTTGAGGACAACGTAGAACGAAGGTGGAGCAGTAATCAACCAATGGCAGGTAATGCTTGCCGGGTAAGAATGAGGAAAATTGGGGCTTGTGATCGTTCCTCTGGAGGCTTCGATGTGCTCGCCGCACGTGCCAGCAGAACTTCCTGCTGCAGAAACCGCGCAGCGACCAAAGGCACACATAAAAGCAATAGAAACGAGCGCTACATCCGAGTTTGCTTGCTTCAGAATCCTGCAGCGTGTTGATACGCATGTACGTGCATCAGACTGCTGAAATAACTTTGTATATTAGCCGCCTTCTGAAATGCGGTTGGCAATTGACAAGTATAACATAAAACATGTTGTTGGCTATGTTGCGAGTTAATGTTAAAAATATCGAAGGGGTAACCACAAATTGAAGGCCATCCCAACGAAAATACGGTCCCAATTCTAGCTTTTAAGAAGGTTTGCTTAGACAGTTCCACTTGTATATAGTCGCACGTGTAGACATGTGCGGTACATGTCACCGGCATCGAAAGCACGACTGAAACGACTAATGTAATAAATAAACGCATTTCAGCCGACACACTAAACTTCTTTACATCATTTTTGGCTTTAAAAGGTGTTTTGGCTAAAAGGGGCGTCAGAATAAAAACGTTGTCTTTGTGAACACCCTGTTAATGAACACACTAAAACAGTTCAGCTTACGTTGGAAAATCCAGCGGCGGACGCGCAACTGCTTCATATCTGGGACGCCCGGCGGAATTGGATACGTCGCTGGAAGAAACAAAAACACAACCGCAAGCTCAAACTGCGAATAGCGCAGCTGACTAAACAAGCTGAGGAATATGCAAACACCCTCAGCCGACAAAATTGGAACCAGCTTTGCGATCTGTTACAAGGTACCTTAAGCAATCGCCGCACCTGGCTCATTCTCCGGTCTCTACTCGGGCGCACGGAAAGCAAAGCAACTACAGGACACCACCTCCAGCGGCTCATCCACAACTATCCCGGTACCGATGAAGAACTCCTCCGCGACATCACGACCCACCATATTGGCTCCTCTCTTAGCGCTTCTTCCCTGACCATGGGCCGACCCGATTACGCTGGAAGACCTAACCCGGACCTAGATGCCCCTTTCACGACGACGGAAATTATCGCTGCTATCCGCAAACTAACCCGCAATACAGCACCAGGACACGATCGAATCAACAATAAAACACTGCGAAACCTTGACTATAAAACCATTGACAGCCTCCTACAATACATCAATGAAAGCTGGGAGCGAGGACAATTACCGGCGCAGTGGAAACATGCAGACATCACCATGATTCCCAAGCCAGGCAAACCCATTAACTTCCGCAACTTGCACCCAATCTCTCTTACCTCTTGCGTGGGCAAACTCTACGAACACATGGTGCACGACAGACTATCACCGTACTTGGAAGACAAGGAGTACCTCCCGCACACCATGTTTGGCTTTCGCCCCGGACTTTCAACCCAGGACATCCTTCTTCAAATTAAAGAAGACTTATTAGATAACCTCAGCAGCCAACACAAGAGCGCCATTCTCGCACTTGACGTCAAAAGCGCGTTTGACAATGTCACCCATCAAGCTATACTCGAAGGCCTGCAATCTACCCACTGCGGAGAGAAAGTCTACCGTTTGGTGCGCGACTTTCTCACCGACCGCACGGCCACGATTGGCGTGGGACAACTCCGCACGGCAACTCTAAAAACACCACCAAAAGGCACCCCCAAGGTTCTGTCATTTCTCCACTGCTTTTTAACTTGGCAATGCGAGGGCTACCGCCACTCCTGAACAAGATACCAGGAATCAGCCATGCGCTGTACGCAGACGACATCACTATCTGTACGCGTACAGGCTCAGTAGGAGAACAACAAGACGCACTCAAAACAGCAATAAACATCACGGAAGAATACCTTAGGGCTCGCGGGCTTTCCTGTGCCCCTGACAAATCGGAACTTTTACTGCTCAAGAAACGCAGCAGAGGTCGCCCACCCGCCCCCATACCCGACCTTGAACTCTCAGTCAATGGTAACCCCCATACCCCTGGTTAATACCCTACGGGTTCTCGGCTTAACATTACAGAGAGACGGAGCAGGCCGTGCAACCATCCAAAAAGTTCAAGAAACAGTAATTCAAGTCACCCATCTCATTCGCCGCGTAAGCAACAGACGCCATGGTCTCAAAGAGCACGACATAATACGCTTGACCCAAGCCCTAATCATCAGTAGGATTACTTACGGCACTCCATACCTCAGTCTCAAGAATAGCGAGCTCGACAAACTGAATGTCCTTATCCG